>NW_027457818.1:0-71276 GCF_050624435.1 Tenrec ecaudatus
CATGTTAGGCCTTCAGCCAAATGGTTCATGGTTCAAATACACCCAGAGACACTTCCGAAGAAAAGCTTCGTGATATATTTCTAAACTAAACTAACATTGAAAACACAATGAAGTATAGCTCTATTGTTAAATAGTTAGGGTTAACTTGAGATGAAACAGCCTCAGGTTGGTTAGCAAAGCAAACTTTCAAATTTTGGTTAGTCTTCGGGTTCAGTTTCTCTTGTTCCGGGGTCTGACTCACCCTACTCCAGTATTCCATGTAGTTCCCCGGGATTCTACTCTAAGCCCTACATAGAATTCATTTTTCCTTGAAGTCTAGTATGAATATTTAGAGTGAATTCAACTTGGAACTAAAGGTCAAAGATAGTAGGCATATTGTAATCTCTCAGCCTATTTCTTACGTGAAAAATATTTGGACTTGCTTGATAGAATTTCTTTGAAAATGAAATAATGTAGGGACACACTTAGAATGATGCTTGATACATAGCAAATGAAGCGAAGGTTTGTTGAATGAATGAATGTTGGGTAATAGATAATTCAGGTTGCTATGTCATCTTGTCTAACTGTCCTTCCAATTTTTACATCACTTAAATTATTCAAGATTCAGCTTAAACATCATCTCTTAAAGAAAAGATTCCTCCTCCTTTCTGTTTTCACAACATCTAAACCAGGTGTTCTCAACCTGTGGGCCACAACCCCTTTGGGGGATCAAAGGACCTTTTAACAGGGTCACCCAATTCATGCCAGTAGCAAAATTACAGTGATGAAGTAGCAGTGGTTGAGAAACTCTGGTCTTGAGGGTCTCACCTGATTTGTTTCATTCAAGTTTCATTCTACACTTTCTTCCACTCTACCTAGGACCCTAATGTGATCCTTTAGAAAACTGGGCAATGGTGGTTGGGCATCATCTCATTCTTCTGGCCTCAAGTTTGGAAACTAATATTTGCAAGGTTCATGGTTTCCTTAAGACTTTTGATTACACTAATTTATTTCCTCCAGATAAGAAGAGATCAATAGTAATAGTTGAACCTTAGGTGTCTACTCATGAGTTTTTAGGACTCTAGTCACTATTCAGAAAAACCGAATGTAGAAGTGTCTTTCGAGCCAGTCAGGGTGTGGTATAACACCGATGAAACATACAACTTTCCTCTAGTTCTTCAATGCTTCCTCCCCACAACTATCATGACCCCAATTCTACCTTACAAATCTGTATAGACTAGAGCATGTACATGGGTACACATAGGCGCTGGAAACACCCCTTATGACCAATAATGAGAGTAGCCATACCAGGAGGGTAGGGTGAAAGTGGGGGGAGAAAGAGGGAACTGATTACAATGATCTACATAGAACCCCCTCCCAGGGGGATGGACAACAGAAAAGTGGGTAAAGGGAGACATTGGTCAGTGTAAGACATGAAAATAATAATAATAATAATTTTTAAATTATCAAGGGTTCATGAGGGAGGGAGGGAGGGGGTGGAGGAGGAAAATGAGAAGCTGATACCAAGGGCTCAAGTAGAAAGAAAAATGTTTTGAGAATGATGATGGCAACAAATGTGCTTGACACAATGGATGGATGGATGGATGGATGGATGGATGGATGGATGGATGGATGGATGGATGGATGGATGGTGATAAGAATTGTATGAGCTCCTAATAAAATGATTTTTGTTTTTAAAGAGAACAGTGTCTTCGGGAATGATGTTCTTCAAATTGAGATAGGTGTTCCCAGAGACCTTGGTACCCTGAATCCCTACACCCAGTGACTCGCTCCCTCAGGTGTTTGCCTGCTTATGTCTAAGAAGGTTTCCTAAGTTTGCCCCCTGCATATTCAACATTAATGGATAGAGTATAGACCTGAGTATAAGCCGAGGCACTTAATTTTACCACACAAAAAAACTGGGGCGCTTTCTACTGGAGTTTATATGGTATATTTTCTGCAAAGGTGAAAGCACATTCAGAAATATGCTGCCAAACCTAACAATTTGTTGGTACACTTCCTTCTCCCCCCTACAACGGTTCAGCCTGCGTATCTATCCAAGTATCTTCCATAGGACATTTTTTAAATAAATCATTTATCACAATCCATCCATCCATTGTTTCAAGCACATTTGTACATGTGTTGCCCCCATCCATAGACTTCTGATGTCTGATATTTTGGAAGCAGATCATCAGGCCTCTCACTGGGTGGACTCAATTCTTTCGCCTTTTGATTAGTAGTCAAGTGCGTACCTGTTTGTGGCACCCAGGCATTCTTCCACCAGCATAGGCACCAGTTTTTTGTTTTTGTTTTTTTAAATTAATAAATCTTTTTATTGGGGCTCATAAAGCTCTTATCACAATCTGTACATACATCAATTGGGCAAAGCACCCTTATACATTCGTTGCACTCGTCATTCTCATAATTCATCTCCCACATGGGTTCCTGGAATCAGCTTGGCTTCCCTTTATTTCCCCCTCCCCCACTCCCCACTCCCCCCTTCCCCTTGGTCCCTTGATAGTTTATAAATAATTATTATATCTTATCTTACACTCCCCGGCATCTCCCCTCACCCATATCCCCATTGCCCATCTCCCAGAGAGGAGGTTACACATAGATCTCCGAGATCGGTTCTCCCTTTCTACAGTCCCTTCCATCCTAGTGTCGCCACGCCTACCGCGGGTGTTGAGGGGTTCGTCTGTCCTAGATTCCCTGTGTTTCCAGATCCCTATTGCACCGCTGTACATCCTCTGGTATAAAAAGGTCCACAAGGTAGAATTGGGGTCGTGATAATTGGGAGGGGAGGAAGCGTTCAGGAACTAGAGGAAGGTTTTGAGTTTTATTGTTGCTATACTGAACCCTGAGTGACTCATCTCCTCCCCCTACCCCTCTGGAAGGGATGTCCAGCTGTCTACAGACGGGCATTGGGTCCCTATCACGCACTCCCCCTCTTTCACAGTGATGTGATTCTCACCACCAAGCACACAGCCTAAGCAAATAAAAGGTGTTGAATGGACCATGTAGCAGACACCAAGGAACAAAAACAATCATTGTGTGATCACCTTCCTCACATAATCGCTGAAGATGAAAGTGTGCATAAGCAAATGTGGTGAAGAAGGCTGATGGTGCCCGGCTACTGAGAAATACAGAGTCTGGGGACTTAAAGGCTTGAAAGCAAACAAGCGGCCATCTAGCCCAGAAGCAACAAAGCCCACATGGATGCAGCACACCAACATAGGTGATCGTGAAGGGCAGAGGAGACCAGGTCTCAAACAACAAAGGCACCAGTTTTGGTTTTTTTTACTGATTTTAATTAATCTGAATAGGTCATCTTATGCCTATACCACCTAATGATGATGTGGTAAGTGACTAAATCATAGGGTTAGGCAAAGCACAGGATGATGGCTGAGGAAGAGACCATCATCTTATAACACAGCCTCTCCTCTCCAAGGACAAACAGAGTTACCCGACACCTCCACCCTTATCAAGTCAGGTCAGCTCTCCAACATGAATCAACTGCCTTCTAGCATAGGAAGTAATGGTGGAAACTGCATGTTCTACTGAGAGGAAGTCAGTGGGACTATTTCATAAGAAGTAAAAGTTTGCAATAATTGAAATGAAATGATCAGTAAACAGAGAAATTTTAAAAAGCAGTAGGTATAAAATAACTCAGTCAAAAAGATAAATGTAATCAGTTTAACCTTTATTCAAACCCAATACCAGTGACTTTACCCATGAATGATACATCGGAAGGTGAAGGAATCTTTGGATTATAGAAAAAGATGTTCCCCATCTCTGGCCAATAATATCAATGATAAGCTCATTTTTCACCTCTGAATAGGCTAGCATCCTCATCTTCCATCATTCCAGTGCTCTTTGTAAATATCCAGTTCATTTTCACTGACCTATTCCTACTCTTTTAACTAAAATTGAGGAGACCTTTTAAGTCCCATGGTTTATTAAAAGGTAGAATAGGTAATGACGCATGTAGTTTTACAATTTTTGTTTTTTCAGTGACGCTGCATTTAAGGTTCAAGATTTCTTATTAATAATGTTCTTCAATGTTTTGTAAAACAATTTTAAAAACTGTTATTAGTGTGAACTCGATCATTCTTGTCACATGTTCAAACGGTCTGCAGGAGCACTGAACTGTTGAATGTGGCTTTTAGGGCCCAAGTCCATAACTCTGACCTAACTGCTTTTTTCCTGCCTGGGTCTGGGGCAGAAGGTGGAAGAAGGGACTGATAGAATTCATCTGTGAGTAATCGTGAGTAGGATTTATTGGAATACCATCCAGGTAGGATAAAAAAGCTTCTGAGGAGGGATGCGGTTGTCCACAAGAGTCCGGAACAGAGTGAATCCTGTAGACCCCAACACCCCTGTGCACTGAACCTCGTGGTTCCAGAAGATAGTTGTTACTTCAGAAGAGCACAAGGAGAACCAGGAGCCACAATGTGAAACAGAGTGATGGATGGGCAGCCCTCAGAGAAAGTAAAGCTGAATGCTTTTGTATGACAGACTGCCTTGGGGAGTGGAGTGCCTCTGGCCACTTAATTGGAGAAGCAGGCCTTTCATCACCACAAAAGTAGAGCCAAGTGCCTTTGTGCTGAGGCTTACTAGAGTGAGGTGCCTGGGACACTCAATTCAGGGAGCTGGGCTTGCTGACCCACAGACCTTGAGCTGAGGCTTACAGGGGAGTGGCATGACCTTTGCACATTATTAGCAGTCCTGAAAAAAATTTCCAACACGTCACGATGAGAAAAGTACATCACTTGTGTTATAACTTTTTTAACTTCTTCAATAAGCCTTGTAATCATTAAAATTGTATGTGAGATTGCTGTGTAGCAACTGTAATTACTATTAGAACCTAAATGTAAAAGTAGGTAGCGTTTGAGACAACTGACTACCAATCGTTCGCTTAAAAATTTGACTTCTGTCTGTATAAGGATGGACTGAAGGTTCTGGAGCATCCCAATTTGGTTTCAACCCTTATGAGTTTTCTTTGAGCATGACCTTACGTGGCTTAATCTTGTAAAGGCATAGTTCTCATACGTTAAATGTGGATAATATCAATGTCAGGATTAGATGAGATAGTGGATGCAAAATGCTTAGTAACTACTTCATATTCGAGAGCAAATTGTATCACCCCACAATCCATGTTGCAGTCCGATCTCATGGAATTTGTGAATGTGACTCAGCTCCAAAAAAGGATTGTCTTTTGTTATGTTAATAAGATGTCGGCTAGGTCCTAATGGCAATGCTAGGAAACTAAGGCACTTTATATAGAGCAAGTTTTCAGTGAGTTTCAGCCGCGGGTGATGTATCATTTGTATAGATATGTGTTAATATCCTTGTGAGAAATTTAAAAGGTAAAAAGTGTTACAGCAGTCTGCTTTCAAAAAGGATGATCATTTCAAAAGCCAGAAATCACTTAAAAATAAAATAATAGAATTATTCCTCTGATTTTAAACCAAGTGAAACAGAGTATATAACATTAACCATAATGTAAAAGAATGAAAATATGTGAATAGGACTTTCTTAAAATACTTTATAATAATGACTTGCTAAACAACAAACTGGTGGTATAGTGATTATGTATTGGGCTTCTAGGTGCAAGGTCAGCAGTTTGAAACCACTAAGTGCTCTGAGGGAGAAAGATGAGACTTTCGACGCTAGTAAAGGTTTAGTCTCAGAAACCCAGAAGGAGAGTTCTAGCCTGTCCTATAAGTCTCTATGAGTCAGAAATAATTCTACACCAGTGAGTTTGGCTTGGTTTTTATAATTAACAACGGCGCCCATATAGAACACAGGTCTAGTCAAGAATACATGGGGCTATCTATAATCACAGTCTCAATTTAATCTGACAGGTTTTGTTTTGGGGGTTTTTATTTAATATCATTTGTACAGGACATATAATTCATGGGAAAAGATAGTGCAGTGCATTAGAATAATTTTCTAATTGAAAATCGCTTCCTTCAAGCAAGGTAATAAAATATTCTAGACAAGAAGATAGGAGAGTTGTGTGACTTGGCAGCAAAGTGTCTTAGTAGTTATAACTTCCTTGAGGAAAAAAAAATCTCAAAGCGAATTGCACATAATGCACGCTGCAGCACAAATGTGAAATTTAACAAAATATATGTCATTTAAATCCAGTCTTATATGAATTCCCTTAAAATCTTCTCTATAAACTTGGTATACAGCTTAGTTAAGCAGCTTACCAATGCATGCTAAACCCTAAGGGATTTTTGCCACTATCCTCCCCAAAGTTCTATCTCTTCCAAAGTTTGGAGTCACTGCATTATCTGTCAATAGAAGCTTCCCCACCACACAGCTCGCAACTGTCTCACTGCCAACTGCGTCAATTTCCATCTCACCGTGACCTGAAGGTGTGCATGCCAAACACTGACTTAAACTGAAAATTTTACTCGCAAAGTGTAAAATATGATTTGGTTATACCGTGATATTAAATAAATTTTCAAGTTGTAGAGAATGTATTTATCCTTTCAGCAAAATAATTCTTCATACCAATAGCAGTTAATACCACTGTCTAGTTTTCTCCATTGCCATGAGAAAAAACTCTCCCAAATCAACAAGTGACTTTAATATTAATAGAACATCAACTATGTGTCCTATCAGTGGATTTTCACTGTAAAAATATTTATTTCTATTAATACACAAGAAAACACACTAATCTGATTTAACTGAAGTATTCACAAATCTATATAGGTATTTAATGTACATTCACCAAAAAGTCATTTTGATACAAATAGCTTCATACCTGTCTGTCAATAATCTGGACAAAAATTAATATGACATAGAGTAAGATCCCCATTTATTAGATTAAGAAACTAAGGTCCATAGAGATTTTTGCCCAAGATTAAACAGTGAGTTAGTGGCAGTGTGGGAAATTAAATCTAGAATCATTGCACCAACTTTTTCCCTTGATAGCTTATTCATCTACATTTTAAAATAGACGACAGACAATTGAGATACCGAGGCAATAAAGAATCTAGAAATTTGTCAGTCATCTGTCTTTGAGAGTTTACATTTTTCTAAAAAAAGTAGTCTTCGTAACAAGTCATCAAAATAACTACACTTTAATAAAGTATCAGAAGAAAAGAGTGGTTTTAATTAAACTTGTGCAGAAATCTTCTAAAATCTTGTGAAAGTAAGTTATGTTTGCAGTTTATATGTCTCATCAATTACAAAGTGGGTTTCATGTGAACTTTCTGCATCCAAATTTGAGTGTTTACCAAGAGCTATAGGGTTGATCAGGATAAAAAACTCTTTCTTGGTGAAAAATGTTATTGCAACATTGACAGTTATGTTACTGTAATAAATAAATCATCTAAATATTCTGTATGGTTATAAGAAGCACAGAAATATTTTTAAATTATTAAACAAAAATAGTTAAGTTCAAGCTTGTATTATTCAGAAATTGATAACATTTGCTGTCCAAAATGGCTTATATTTTTCACAGTAAGATTTAGGAATGCTTCTCTTGTGAATTAAATGTCATGATCTAATTTTGGGGGGAAACCTTTCTAAATTATTTTGTAAAGATTTTTTTCACTATGATTTTTGGTAATGCCCAGAGGATTTGGGGGTTTTGTGTTTTGTTTTTTTCTATTAACCTGTAAATATTCGAGTGGACTAGAGAAAATGTTTTTGATAACATTAAACATATAGTATTTTAATATTCATCTGCTGACGATGGGTAGAGTAAGGGCAGTTCAACCTCCCCTCCTCTCCACATTAAACACATAAGGACTACTTTCATTCATTTTCTATATTGGGACTTAAAAAAAGATTTTTTAAATGGATTCTGTTGATTAAAATTAATGGACAATGTATTCAAATTTTAAAAGTAGTAAAAAATAATAGGGAGGAAAGTTAATTTACAATAAAACACTGGCATTTCAATAATTCATTTACCAAATCCATGTTGAGTCAGCATTTATTATAAACCAAACACTGTTGTAACAGAGACTACCATGCATGGTTAATCCAGTAAAAATCCCTCTCCCAGCAAACCTTACACATGTAATAAACTGTTGCTGTGGTGAGCTGCCACCAAGTCCGTTTCAAACAGAACCACCTTATGCACAGGACAGAACTCTACCCAGAGCTGTGCCACCCCCATTGCTGCAGCCACTGTGTCGTTTCTTCACCTCCAGGTTATTTCTCGATTCCCGGCCGCTCCCCTTCACCAAGCTGGATGCCCTTCTCCAGGGACTGCTCTCTCCTGACAGCTTCAAGTGATCTAAGACGGAATCTGGCTAGCCTTGCTTCCAAAGGCACGCTTCCCATGCTTCTTCTGAGACGGGTCTGTTTGTCCCTGAATCAGTACACGTTACTTTCAATATTCTTTGGCAGCACAATTCCAACGTGCCAGTTTCTCTTCGATCTTCCTTAATCAATTTCCAACTCTCCCCTGCATACGAAGCAACTGAAAATACCACATTTGAGGTCAGGATGACCAGAGTCCTCCCAGTAACATCCTTGCTTTTCAATAATCTAAAGAGGTCTTGTGCAGCAGATTTGCCCAATACAATGGGTCTTGATCTGCTCACGGCTGCTTCCATGATCACTGATTGCAGATCCAGGAAGGACAAATCCTTAACAGCTACAATCTTTTGCCATTTTTAGTGATGCTATCTGTTGGTCTAGCTATAAGGGTTTGGATCTTTCTTGACATTGAATCATAATCCATACTGAAAGCTACAATGCTTGATCTTGATCAACAAGTTCGCCAAGTTCTCATTTTCAGCAAGCAAGGTGTGTCATCTGCATATTGCAGGTTGTTAATAACCCTTTTTTCCAATCTTGATGCCACATTCTTCTTCATATAAGCAGTTTCTCTATTTTTTCAACATATAGCTTGAATAATTATCGTGACGTACACCTTTTCTGATTTTAAACCATACAGTAGTCCCGTGTTCAATTCACACAACTGCCTCTTGATGCATGTATACATTCCTAGTGAGCACAATGAAGTGTTCGGGAATTCCCATTTTCCTCAAAGTTATACACGGTATTCTATGATCTACACAATTGAATGCCTTGTCAAATCAATACAACACAAGTTTTATTGATACTAGAATCATTCTAGTATTCTCTGCTTTAGTTGACATAGGAAAAATTTAAAGAATTGCGGTTTTACACAATCTTTTTAAAGACCCTTCATATAAATAAAATGGCATATAATTCAGTGAAACTCAAAACCAAACTCACTGCCATTGAGTCAGTTCTGTCTCATAGTGAACCTATAGCCCAGTGTAGAACTGCCTCTGTGAGTTTCCAAAACTTTTAACAGGAGTCGAAAACCTCATATCTCTCCCACAAAACGGCTGGTGGTTTCCAACCTCTAACCTTGCAATTAGCAGTCCAATGCTTAACCACTACTCCATGTAATTCAAGAGCACAGAATAACGAATACTGCATAGAAAACCAATATAAAACTCAAAACTCACTGCCATCAAGTTGATGTCAACTCAAAACAACCGCAGGTGACAGGGAAGAACTACAGCTGCGGGTTTCTGAGACTGTAACTCTCTACAAGAGTCAAAAGCCCTGACTTTCTCCCGAGGAGCTGCTGGTGGTTTCAAACTGCTAACTTTGCAGTAAGCAGCCCAACTCAGAACTACTATGCTACCAGGGCTCCTCTGAAAAACTATATAGGACAAGGCAATAGAGTCTAAGTTTAGCTGTATTTGATAAGTAATCAGGGAAGATTGGTTATAGGAAGGTCCCTTTTAGGAAGTGTTATTTGAGTATATTACCAAAATAAATCTCTAATGAAAAAGTACTTCAGATCGAGGGAAAGAGAACAAAAAGCTTCGGAGAAGGAACTGAGACTGGTGTCATATTATGTTATAATACGGTGGCTGTGTATTTTTCTGATGCTGTAAGTTGTGCCATTAGCATTGCAGATAGCAGCAAGGTCACCAGAGACTTAAGCAGACCTTTCAAACTGTGTTAGACAGGGTTCGCTAGAAAAAAACAAAACCAGGACACTTATGATTTGAAAGCTAGATACAGCACAAAGGAATATAACAGCTAATTAGTCCGTGCAGCAGTATAGAGGGCTCAGTTCAACTCACTTCCATGGAATAGTTAATATACTGGAAGTCCTCCAACTCATGAGCACTGCTCAGTCCAAGGTTAAGGAACAGACAGCTGATCAGGCAGAAAACAGCAGGACGGGTCACCAATAGTCAGCAGCTCAGGAGCTTAGTGAAGCAGGCCCAGATGGGACATCAAACTCAAGCAGTGCAAGACACAGGATCCAACAGCCTCAAGCTCGAGCCCTGTATACACCAGCTCCGTGGTGAAGCAGGTCTTGCAGGAACTTCAAGTTCTAGCTACAAGATCCACAGGTTGGCTGTCCCACAGGTAGTGTAGCTCACAAGTTGAGAGCTAGCTAAAGCAGCCTTATGCTGGTCCAATCACCAGAGAGCAAGAGAGAGGGGCCAGGGTTTGGCGAGCCATTTATCTATTTGCCCTCCAAACAAACTGCAACTTTATTAATCCCACATGTTCTCATTGGCCATGTTGACACAATACCTAACTATCACACAAACTAAGATAAATTAGGGAAAAAGTCTGGTGAGCTAACTCCATATATTAGCCATTGAAAACACTATGGGTCACAACACAATATTTTCTGATATACTGCCAGAACTTTACCTCCCTGCATGTAGACTAGAAAACACTACATAATGGCCACAAATTATGGAATCAACCATACCAACAATAATGACTATGATGAAAGACCAGGCAAAGCAGTCAAAGACAAAAGCCAGAGGAGTGATTACAGTGCGACATCACATAATCTCACCTGGGTGAAATGGGAAGTTGAAAGTGATGTCTTCATAATCTATTACCTAGACTACTAATAAAGTTCTAGTGAATATATGTGTATGGATATTCAAGACCATGAAAATCCTCACAACTGAGTTCATTGAAAGCATCGTGATAAACGGAGAAAAGATTGGCATTGTCAAGCGTTCCATTTGACTTAAATGCACATCTATGTATGTTGACGGAGCAGCACTCAACATGCTCCGTGATGCACTGCGCTGGTACCTCTGTTGCGCGGGAGTTCTTTAGAGTGTTGAAGAACAAATAAGTCACTTTCGAGGCTAATCTGCACCTGACCCGAGCTATGGTATTTGCAATTACCTCATATGCGTATAATATTTGGACATTAAATAAGGAAGATTGGAGAACCAATGCATTTGAATTAAGGTGGCAGCAAAGAATATTGAAAATATCATGGACTACCAAATAAGCCAACAAATTTTGAAAGAAATACAGCCAGAATGCTCCTCAGAAGCAAATGGTTAGACTTCGTCTCATATACTCTGGACATGTTATTAGGCGATACCAGTGCCCGAAAGAGGGCATATGCTTGTGACAGCAGAAGATTGTCAATGCGAGGGACTGACACTGTGGTTGCAGCAATATGGACTTGTCAGTACGATGGACTTTGTATTGGACAGGGTTCTCTAGAGAGACAAACCAGATTGCTAGTAATTATATATAAATATATTTATAAAGATAGACATATAATTCAAGAAATGAACCGTTAAATTATATACAGCTATATAATACAAGAAATTAACAGTTAAATTATAAAGCAGTGAGACACTAGCAGTCCTTTAAGGTTTGAGAGCTGCCAGTTGCCAGTCCTCTTCTGTAGAGAGAGCTGGGCTACATATATCCAGGCAGCAAACAGCAAGGCCTGTCCCGAACTGTCATCAACTGTCAGTCCCCCGCTCCAGAGATGAACATTCCAATCGTGTGGGCTTAAAGGGACCTCAACTTACAGCGACACAGTCCACAGGCTAGGCATCCCACAGGTAGTGTACCCCTTTAAACTGAGGCACAGAACAACCAAAGTGAGGGTCACCGAGCCATTTATCCCTCTGCCCTTCAGTTAATCCTACTTGTGTTTATCAGCCAGGCTGGCACAATAAACTATAGCAGACTTGTCGATGCAATGGACTTGATGATGCAATTTGTCGATGCAATGGACTGATACAGTGGATGTAGCAATATGGACTTGCTATGTGATGGACTTGTCGATGCGATGCACTTGTCGATGCGATGCACTTCTCGATGCGATGGACTGACATTGGTTGCAGCAATACGGCTCAAACATAAGTACAAATGTGAGAACGGCACAGGCCTGAGCAGTGTTTTGTTCTGTTGAGCGTAGGGTTGCTATGAAGCAGGACCGAATTGAAGGCACTTAAGAACAATAACATACAGACATTCAGATAAATATCTTTAGGTTTTTTCTCTCTCTAGAGCAGTGATTCTCAACCTGTGGGTCGTGACCCCTTTGGGAATTGAACGACCCTTTCACAGGGTCATCCGATTCATAACAGTAGCAAAATTACAGTAATGAAATAGCAATAAAATAATGTTATGGGTGGTGGGTCACCACAACATGAGGAACTGTCTGAAAGAGTCGCAGCATTAGAAAGTTGTGAACCACTGGTATAGGACATGTATCGGGACCACATCATCTGACTTCTAATTCTTTGGATGTGAACCAGAGGCCTATTGTATTGCTTGTTGCTCTTAAGACTCATCTGCTTCCAATAGATGTCAGCAGTCTGTTTGACCTGCCAATCTTAGGTTCATCAACCCTGAAGCTTCATGAGTAAAGAGAAGCCACCATACTGACTTTTCACCCATGACTTGGGAATTCCAAGCCTCTCAACTATGTACCTAAGGTACACCTGACCCAAGCCCTGGTAATTTTAATTACCTCATATGCACTGTTTGGCAGTGAATAAGAAGATTAAGGAAGACTTGATGCATTTGAACTATGATGCTGGCTCAGAATACTGAATGTACCATGAACTGCCAAAAGAACCAACAAATCTGTCTTGGAAAAAGTACAGCCAGCAGGCTCCTCAGAGGCAAGGATGGTGAGATTTCTCTCACATAATTTGGACATGTTTTCAGGAGAGACAAGTCCTTGGAGAAGGACATCATGCTTGGTGTAAAGTAGCAAGGCAGAAAGAAAGAGGAAGACCTTCAGCAAGAGGATTGACACAGTGGCTGCATCAATGGGCTTAAGCAGAAGACAATAGGGAGGATGGCGCAGCACCAGGCGGCGGAGCTATGAGCTGGGCCCAACTCGATGGCCCCTAACAGCTAACAGCAACACTATGAATCATTCCCTTAAGATTAAAAAAAAAGTCTCTTTCTTTATTTAGACACATATATAAATTTTACTGCTTTTGCAACTATCTACCTTAACATTTTAAAAATTTTACCAGTCTCAGTACAGATAACTAAATATCACGCCTGAGTGTGTTCACTTAAGAAAGGAGTGCACATTTATTATTTTTACTCCAAACCCTTTTCATTGTCTTCAAAAGAATTTTAGAAACACATGCATGAAAGATACATTGCATATTAACTTTGATTCTACTATATCCTGAAGGGCACAAAAAGACTAATAAATAGAAAACTTTAATATTTTGTGAAGTTTAAAGTAATATCTTCATTATATTTCTAACACTTCACACATGACATCAACCATAGAGATTCACTTTCTAGGCTCACTATATAAAACAAAAACACAAAATACAACAGCATTATATCAGCCCAAATAAATCAACTGCCATCAAAAAATGAGGATCAGTACATTTTCTTTATTGTGATCATTTATTTGTAGGGTTTTTTAATCTTAAATTTCAAATGACTGATATGTTTGACAACATATATATAAAAGATGACACTGTGTACAGATCCTCAATTTTTATATCCTCTAGCTTTGAAAAATAGAATTCATTCTGAAACATGTTATGTTCTCTCTAAGATTGTTGCATTAAAGACATCCCTTGCCTACTCTGACCTCACTTCACCCGCACTTCGCAGGGGTAAATCCATTGCCATATGGGGAAGAACTCTATTCTTCCTATGGCCAAGTTCTGAAGCAGGGGCGTTACATGCCTAAGCGTGAGCCTTAGTGAACTTAAACTTTTAAGAAAGATTGAACCAATAAAAATAAAAATAGACAGCACATATTATAAAGTCTCCGGGTAGCTCAAATAGTTAAAATCTTGAGTGCTAGCCAAAAGGCTGCTGGTTAGAACCCACCCAAAGCTATTTTGGAAGAGAAACCTAGCACTCTCGTTCTGAACTCTTAAATATCTTTAAAAATTTAAAAGGGTTTTTAACTCTGAAAATATGCAGTAGCCATGCACCAAAACTGTCTTGATAGCAACTAACAATAAAAATACTGTATTAGTTCGGGTAGACTAGAGAAACATATTCACAAACATGTATATGTATATAAGAGACAGGTTTCTGTACAAGAGCAATTGAACATGGAGAAAACATCCCAGCCCAGTCCAGATCAAGTCCGTAGTCTGATATAAGCCCATATGTCTGATATCAATCTATAAAGTCCTCTTCAGAATCACGAAACACATGCAATGAAGCCAAATGCAGGATGATCACAAGCCAGTGGGTAGAAAGTCTCCGGGTCCAGTGGCGTTGTAAGCATCTCAGCGCTGGCAGGGGTTTCTCTGTGGCTTCTCCAGCTTCCGAGGTCTGGTTGCGTCCATGTAACTTGTCTTCTGCAATGTCTCCCAAGGAATGGGAGAGAGAGAGGTGTCTTCCAGCTCTCCAAGGAGGAAGTACCAGATTTCCCAGAATTCTCAGGAGAAGCCCATGCCCACACAGAAGTCTCATTGGCTATCTCCAGATTGACAACCTAGACTTAACCCGTACACTCTCAATCCTTAAATTGACACCAGATTAGGTGACTACCACAAACACATATTAAAATACTTACAACCTACAAAAAGAAAAACAAAAACCAAACTCACTGCAATTGAGTCACTTCTGACTCACGGCAACTCTGTAAGACAGGGTAGCACTGCCCCTGTGAGTCTCCGGGTCTGTAACTCTTCATGGGAGTAGAAAGCCTCATCTCCCTCTCCAGGAGGGGCTGGTAGTTTTCAACTACCCAACGTGTAATCACTACACCACAGGGCTCCTTGAAACATACCATGGACACAGTAAATCTGTGAACTTGGAAACATTCCCATTTATAGATTTAAATATCTGAATGCCAGAGATCTCACAGACACTGAGTAGCAGACCTGAAATTTAAATCCAGTTCCCTGAGTCAGCAGTATAGAATCAGTCATTATGCTTTACTACCGCTCTTCTTAATTTTCAGCATTATTCAAAGTGGTGAGAAAAGTGGGTTTATCGATCCTGAAGTTTCCAGATATTATTCATTCCAGGTGAGAATGTTAAATAAATTAGACAAAAGTATCAACATAAGTCTTTAGATGAATATGCAATATTGATTTTTAATATACTGTACATAAATATGTTTAATATGGTACATACAAATAAATTAATTTATCCATACATATAATTTAAACTTTTCAAAAGTTATATAGAAACAAATATAGTCATTTATCATATACAAATAATATAGCATATGATTATAATTTTGATACATATGTATACTCAATTAATGTGGGTACCATTATATATATTTATAGACAAATTGATTATCTTAATAAAAACTAAATGTACCAGTTCTTTTTAATGTGACAGTTGAGTTTTATTTTTAAGCATATATAGAAATGTAGAAAGAAAATACATCCCTGATTATAACCTCTTAGTTTAAAGAAACTATAGGTTTTTGTGTTGTTGAATGAAGGAGGCAATCAAGTAGAGTCCGTGGCCAAATCCACATGCCTACCTGTTTTTGTGTAAAATTTTACTGGGACGCCTATCCTCATTCACTTATAAATTATTTATGGCTGCTTTCTTGCCACCTCTACGAAGTTGAGTAGTTGTTGATGTCATGTTATGGCTCCCAAACTGTAAAATATTTATCTAGTGTCTGATCTGTTACAGTGAATGTCCTCTAATCACTATCATATTGATTTTGGAGTTTTATTTCCTTGATTGAAATTTATTCTTATAAATTGTCTCAATACAGATGCCAGGAAAGGGTAAGGTAGTTTAACAGATATTAAGATGATAACCCAATTAAATCTCTTAAATGATTAAATAATTAATATAAAGTGAAACTGTGAAAGGGAAGCCTTATACACTTTATGGCTGTCATATCTACATTTGGGCCATATAGTCTTTGACAATCCCTCAAATCTCAGCAAGTAGCACTGAATGTGACCCAAGTCCATGCATAAGTATAGAAGTATAACCAAACTTCTGCTACAGCTACAGAGTGTTGGTTTCGTCCACTGGAGAAGTTTGGCTCACCAGGATTCATACCACTCACTATCTAGTTTTATTAATATTAATAAAAACTTGCAGGGTCTATCTACATGTACTTAAGCTAAATGATCCTAAACATTATAAACCTACCAATTATTTTACAGTCAAGTGAATGTTTTTCCAGTCTGTAAAATAGAAGAAAATGCTAAACAATTTAAAAGCTAAAAAACATGCTATTCTATCTTATTGAAGAGATACTTTAGGTCATTCATGAATTATTTCTCATAAGGAGACTAAACCCATAGGAGAAAATAAAGCCAATAAAGAATAAATCTAAACTATAAACCATTAAAATTCCTCCAGTTGAAAAATGGCATTTGGAACTCACTCCTTCTTTCAAAATTAGACTCCCTAAAGCTTTAGAGATGCCCCAGGGGCATCATTTACGACTGCCATATTGGATCCGCTCTGCTTATGTATGGCAACCTCCCATGCAGGCCACCTCTCTTTTTTACACTTCAGTCTGTTTTACATTTACATGTGCTGCAGCTGCATCACAGTTCTCAAAGATCGTGAAAGAGGTTGTAAGGCTAAAACTGACGTAGTAATATATTTTCCATTTGAAAATCATAATGTTTCAATCTCAATCTCAGATACTGCAGTGGTACAGTCAATCAAGTAAAAATGTAGTTTGCAAAAATCTTATTTTATAAATATAATTCACTCCAATATGGATTTCAACTCAATCTGAAAAAAGAAACAAAAACCCCAAGTGCTTAAAATTGGATCAATACATAACATCATGTGAAACAGAGAGAAGATTGAAGTGCTCAAGAACAGAATGCTCCTCAGCAGCGAAGATGGTGAGACATCTCACATACTCTGGACATGTTACCTGGAGAGACTGGCCCCTGGAAAAGGGCTTCATGTTTGCTAAAGAAGAAGGAAGCACAAAAATATTACTACCCTCATCAAGATGGATTGACCCTGGCTTCAACATTAAGCTCAAGATAACAAAAACTGATAGGAGGATGTAGCTAGGCAGTGTTTCCTTCTGCTCTCTCTATAAAGAAAGTTATGCGTCTGGGTTGTATCCTCTTACCATACTTGTTTAATATATATGCTGTGAAAATCATGAGAGGCTGGCTTATAAGGAGAAGAATGTGGCATGAGAATTGGAGGAAGGCTTATTAACCCCTGCGATAAGTAGAGGAAGGCTTCGAGCACCTGCAACATGCAGATGGCACAACCTAGATTGCTGGAAATGAGGAGGACTTGAAGTATTTGCTGTTGATGATCAAGAACTGCAGTCTATGGTATGGATTACAACTCAATGTCAAGAAGACCAAGATCCTGACAACTGAACTGACGGGTATCAACATGGTAAATGTAGAAACTGAAGTTGCCAAGGATTCCATCTTGCTTGGATCCACAATCGCTACTCATGGAAGCAACTGATGCATTGCATTTGGTAAATCTGCTGCACGAGACCTGTTTAGAGTCTTGAAAAGCGGGGTGTTACCTTGAGGACTAAAGTGTGCCTGACCCATGCAATGGTATTTTTCATTGCCTCATATGCATGTGAAAGTTGGATATGCAATAAGGAAGGCCAAAAAAGAATTGATCCATTTGAACTGTGGTGCTGGTCAAGAATATTGAAAGTACTTGGACTGCCCAAAGGAGAAATAAATATCTGTTGAGGAAGAAATATGGCCAAGAGTGGTCCTTAGAGGCAAGGAAGGAGAGACTTCATCTTACATATTTGTACATATTATCAAAAGAAACAAGTCCCTTGAGAATGACACCAAACTTGGTTAAGTGGAGGAGCATCAATATAAAAGGAAAGTCTTTAGGGAGATGGACGGACACTGTGGCTGAAACAATGGGCTCAAGGGTAGGAACTATTGTGCAGATGGCACAGGGCCGTGCGGTGTAGCATTCTGATGTGTATAGTGGTCACTATGGGTGGTCACTGACTCCATGTACCTAACAGCATACTTGCACTCTCTCTGAGTTAGTGTCAACTTAATGACTCCTAATGATGACAGCATCGATCACTATTTAGAAGACTGTACCTTTGTTATTAACTGGAAAAATATTTCAATTTATTTTTCTTGTGATAATTTCCTCATATCCATCCCAGTTTAATTTTTATATGGTTTGAGAGACAATCCCCTCTGAGATTACAGAAAATAAAAAGTAAACAAAGTATACCTCACTCAGGTGAGAGAGGGACATCTGCTTTTCGCTCCACAAGATTGGGAGTGAATATTCCATGGTTTACAACAAAGATCTTTGTTACTCTTCTTTATTGTATCAGATCAGACAGCCTAAATGCTGAAGGTAAAGGAAAGCCATGATCATGGTCATTCGAAGCCCCTAAACCGCAGAAAGGATCATCAATCAACAAGTAGTCCCTGTCTTTTTTCTGAGAAGCTCAGAACTGGATAAAGAATGCTTAAAATAACACTGGGAAAAGGGAGACAAAAAATATATTTTGACTATTTCTCTCTTAGAGAGCTTTCTGCCTTTATTGGCTTTTAGAAGGGTAACCTTAATTTACATAACGACCCCTCAGTCTCAGTTTCTTGTAATGAAGCTATTTTGAAAAACCTACTGATCTCAATATAAGCTATTTTAGCTCTCAAGTTTATAGGAATGGTCACCTTTCTTTTCAAATTGCCTGATTGGCAGTGCTTCTGTCAGCAGTACTCCCCAGCCTAGACTTTAATGAAATGTTGCGCTTGTCCTCTGAGGCTTAGGATAGCTATTTGGTTATAATTAACTCCGGATTGACCAATGGCCAGTGAAAGAACAATTTACTCCAAGAAAAGATTATTACAACCATCATTTTGTTCCAAGTACAGCTGCTCTGTTTGGACAAAACTGAAAATACAAATGACTCATCCCACTATGTTAATTTCAAACAACCACGAGGGAATAAGGAAGCATGAAAAGATTGCGCCCCTTCACTGTAGCTATGCAGAAGTGTAAGCTACAAGGGAAAGAAGAAAGAGCATCGTTTTTCAAACTAGTTGCCACCAAATTACACTAAAAAGCAGTTCAGAGAAAGAGGCACCCAACTTCCTTTTTTCCAGATGTAATGCAGCAAACTGTGGTGGGTCTCCTCTCAAAATCCATCCAAAATAAGTTCACTCTGTCAACCTCTACTGCTAGCACTCTTGTAGAAAATTCCATTCTTTCTCAGATTAATGCAGGAGCCTCTCAGCTTCTGCCCTTGATTCTCCTCTATCCCCCAAAGCCATATTATATGAAGCAGCTAAAAACTGAAACTCACTGCTATTGAGTCTATGCTGATTCACAATGACCCTAGAAAACACAGTAGAACTGCCCCTGCGAGTTTCTGAGACTGGACCTATTTATGGGAGTAGAAAGCCCTATATTTCTCAAACCAAGTTTCTAGTGGTTTTGAACTGCTGACCTAGCAATTAGGCAGCCCAATGCGTAACAACCATGCTATCAGGGTTATTTAAGTGACCACTTAATATTAACTCAAAGCAGAGTTCAATTGCTCCTCTGCTCAAAATGAAAGTGAGCCTTTCATTAACCATGGAAGATCTTTGATTGTCAGCAACAGTTAGTTTACAAATCCTACTCTCAGGTCCATGCAGTCTGACCCGGTCCCCCGACTTTTCTCCAAGGAGTCAGACAATGTTCTCCTTCAGGCTTCTCTCAGGTGCCATTGAGTCCATGTCAATTCACAGTAATGCCATGTGACCAAGTAAAATTATCCTCTAGAGCAGCGGTTCTCAACACATTTCCAATGGTCTTAGGAACCGAGACCCTTCTCTATCTGTCTCCAGGCAGGTCCGCCCACATGCAGATACACCCACATACAAGTACTGGGCATGAAGACTGTTACCCATGCTACACCATGCTTCAAGACCAAATTTCTTTTATTTGTCATTAAAAATAAATGTTTCACAATATATAATTACTACAGTGATTATCCCTATGCTTTAAATATGTTCAATTTGTTTAACAATGAAAATACATCCTGTATATAAGATATTTACATTATGATTCATAACAGTATCAAAATTACAGTTATGAAGTAGCAACAAAAATAATTTTATGGTTGGGGGTCTGTATCAAACATGAGGACCTGTATTAAAGGGTCATGGCATTAGAAAGATCGAGAACCCCTGCACTAGAATGATCTTAGCTGCAATCAAATGATCTCCAGTTTTTGCTTCTACCGAATGAATGGGTGGGTTCCGTCTGCCAACCAGTTGGTAGGGAGCTGAATAATGAACCATTTCACCATTAGGCCTTTGAGATAGCATCAATGAATATGGTCCTTTGGCCACAATCCTTACATGATGTACTAAAACTGCTGGCCTCTGCGCTGCTGGCTCGAATTCCGTTTTGGAGAGAGCTCTCTACTGCACTGACAGTAGATTAGGGGGATGAAGTCTCCACTGCAGCAGAGGGGGTAAACCAAGCCAGCACCCTGTTTCCTTGGGGCTATGGTCTGCTGAAAGATTAAACACCACACCTCAAAATCATTTTCTCTATATAAGAGACACTTCAAAAGCAGGAGCAGAGAGAGAAGTCCCAGGATCACCCATCAGAAGAACAACTACCAAAGGAGTATATTTGAAATCCCTTTCTAAAGTAGCACAAGCCAAGAGCAAAGACACCAGATACACCAGAAGATATGATGTAGACACCATGGGACTTAGCAAAGAAACCAACCCAACATCAGAGGCTGAAGCAGAGAGATCATGAGAGAGAGAGCAGACACTGAGACTGCGAGGCAGAGCAGCAGGTCAGCTTCTTGGCCGCAAGAGCCAGAGGCCAAGAGATCATGTGGCGAGAGGCTGATACTATAGAGAGAGCTGGCTATTGGCTATGAAGATGCTGCTGTGGACCAATGACCATAACTGTATTGTTTGCTGATCCTGACTTGGGATTACCTCCCAATTCCCCTAATACACAATTGTGGGTCCTATGTGTGACTTCTGCCTCAGCATGAAACGCAGCATGAACGTAGAGTGTCATGGCAGGAATGGTCCGTGTCAGCATAGGATAGAGAAGGACGGAAGGTCGAGGCATGGCTGACGTCTGCCTCATGTCAACAGGCAGGCCAGGAGTCAGGTGGGGCCTCCTCCATGCCTTTTGAGCAGCTTTCTCTCCTGACCACACACCTTGTTTAAAACTACAGCCCGACCTGCCAACATTTTATTTTTCGTATATAAGTTATCACTTTCTAACATCATAAATGTTTTGTTTTCGACCTGTCTTTTCCCATTAAAAAGTATGCTCCAGGAGAACAGGAATATCTGTTTCATTAACTGCTGATTTTCCACCAGTTGGCAGAATAGTATCTAGTAAACAGCCAATAAACATATGTCAAATCCATTAATTAATGTGGTTCTAATGCCCAAGAAAAGCGAGATTCTGCATTTTCAGAAGAAAAAAGCATTTCATGCAAAACCACCCTTCTTAACAGCTCCACCCTCACACTGCTCTGATGGTAAACAAAGCTCAATGCACTTGCCCCCAGTCTTCACAGCAAACTCTACTTGGGGGCCCTAATGGCAGGGCTGTTGCAAATAGAGATACCACATCTTTAGTCTCGTTGACATCTTATTTACCGAAAAGGCACAGCTTTGGCAATTATGAGGAAAACCGTCATCATTTTCTCAAACAAGATGAACCACGAGAACTAGATGGTAGCCAGCTACCATTACTGAACATCTTGACCAAAGCTTCTGTGGAATAACTGGACCAAACGGGAGAAAAGTGTGTACCAGCGTTTCAAATGCTCATAGGCTTCACACTACCTGGAGCCCTTGAAACTGCATGAGATCAAGCTGACCAAAGCAACATGAAATATTAACTAGAAACCTCAGGGGCAAAACGTTCAAGTTCCTGGAGGGGAATGACTCGGCAAAGGAGAATGAGGAAGGTTGCAGACCTGGGGTATGTACTCACTAGCATTAAGGTCAACATGGGGAATTGGTATATACTTTCAACAACAGTAAAAGAAAAGGTTTGCTTCTTATCTTCCACATAATACAAAGGGTTAAAATGGAAGATGGGAAAACACTGAAAGATTTGTTAAGTACCTCCCTTGGGTCAGGCACGGCACTCGGCAGTGGAAATCGAGCTGCAAACAAGAAAATAAAACCATCTCTTCTTGTATCGCCTATCTTGAGGTCACATTCCTAACACCCAAAACCAAACTCTTAAAAAAACACAGAGTGAAAACCCCTAAAGTCATATATAATTGGCCCCTTCTGATCTCATCTCTTGCTACCCCTTTCCCCACTGACTTTAGTCCAACCTCACTGGCCTTGTTGCTGTTAATCAGACTAAAACATTGCACACCTCAAAGCCTTGGCAATAGATCTTCCCTCCGACTAAGACACTCTTCTCCCCGCCGTCCAAGTGCCTGCTGTGGGACAAGGGCTAGAGACCAAGATTTAATAAGGGAAATGATAACCTTAATGCTGCATGAAATGAGGGAAAGGGAGAGGAGTAAAACAAAGAAGGAAGATAAGGAGTGACCGCAAGGCTATAATATAAAAAGCGGAAGTCAGAAAACACAACTCTGAAAAACAGATTATTTTAAGTACGCATACATCTGAAGGAAGGGGGGCTTTAGGCTGAAAGAAGGGCAAGTGAAAACACCCAAGTAAGGAGCCTGCGTAGTGCTTGTAAGAAACAGTAGGCTGGCAGTGTAACCAGAACAGGTGTGCACAAGGAGGAGAGGAATCGGAGACGAGGATGGAGCGGCAGCCACACCATCCAGGGTCTTGAAACACCAAAGAATCCCTGAATGGGCACTAGGTGCCAAGGCAAGGTGTGAACAGGAGAGCAGCAGCAGCAGCTAAATCTAACATCTGTCCAACAGAATCTTAAAATTCAGGACATATCACATTCACATACCACTTAACATCAGAATCCATTTCAGTTAAAAGGTGCACAAAGACAAAGAAAGCGGGGCAAGTCAGATAACAGTATGAGCTGTTACAATGGTAAATGGCTAGAAGTGATCAGATTTCCAAGATATTTATAATATAGAACCAAAAAGATGCATTATGACTTGGGTGTGTGACATGAGAGACAAAGAGTTTAAATCTAAGGTTGCTACTTTGTTTGTGTGTTTTCTAAACAATGTAGGGGTTCTCTAGCTAGCACACTTCAGTGCTTGGCTCCTAGCTGAGAAGCTAACGATTCATTTCCCCTCAGAGATACCAGCGAAGACAGGGCTAGCGATCTACTTCCAAAAGTTCACAACAACGAAAAGCAAACGGAGTCGTATTCTAGTCTACACACACACAGGACCACCGTGAGAATGAATCACCAGACAGCAGCCAGCAAGAACACCAAACAACTTTTGGAGGAATGGATCTGCCCTGTTCTGAGATAGGCAAAACTTCAGAAGGAAAAAGAAAGTGATTTACAATGTGTACCTCAAATTTGAACATGGTAATTTTCATATACGCTTTAGACACTCAAACAGATGCCAAATAGTACAAAGTAGACATCTGAAATTGAGAGCGAACTCAATTGGAAAGATCAAATTTGGGAGTTGTTAGCTATCAGCAGATAGTAATTAAAGAAGCTAGGTGAAGTCAATAAGTGACTAAAGTTGGTAGTTAAGAAAAGAGCTACGCAACTTGAGACCCGGACACTTCGAGAGAAAATGTGAAGAGAGACGGAAAGGAAAGTAAATACATAGGAAGAGAATTCCCAATGAGCAGCAGGAGGGATGGCAGGCAGGGAAGAGAAATGTGTTGTCTGAAAAGACAAGTGAAAAAAAAGTATCTTAAGGAGTTGAGAGAACAACTGTGTCAGAATCTGCTGGCAGTTCAAGATGAAAACTGGGAATTGACCACTGAAGTTCACAATGGAGAGGCATTCTTGCACTTGACAAGCACAGTTTTAGTGGCGTGTAGGGGGCAAAAGCCTGGTGTTAAGTGCATTCAAAAGACAAAGGAGAGAGAAAAATTGGAGTCAGTACAGACAGCTAACCTCTTAAAGGCTATAAAAGTAAGGAGAGAAATTGTCCAGTGGCTGGAATGAGTGGGAGTGGAAGTGTGTGGGTCTGTGTGTTTAAGTGAAGAGAAACAGTTCCCCATTTTTAGTGCCAACAGAAAAGGACCCAATAAAAGGGGAAAATCAAGGATTTAGGGCAGGGACAGAACTCCGAGAGATATCTGGGAGCAGGCGAGCGAGGCTGGGCTCGGGTGATCCTGAGAGAAGGTCCCATCACTGGCGTGGCATCATTAAAGCCATGGGAATAGGGGTGGGGGGGAAGAATACAGAGCATGAGACTTTAGCAATGATTCAAGTCAACATAGTGGAGCCAGTGCGTTCTCTCACTTCACTGCAGAGCTGTCAGGACCGGATACTGCTGCTGGAGTCTGTAAACAACGCCTTGGGGGGCTCCTTACAAACACACCCGAGCAAGTTAAGCACTTTCTGAAATTGCATGTAGTTTCAGGAGGAGAAGCACTCTTTCACAAGACTAATACTAAATTAATGAAAATATGTTTGGGCACAAACCCAACGTTGTAAAGGCCAGACACTCTTAAAAACGAACGCATAGGGGAGGGTGGTAAGCAAACTGAACATCAAACAATGCTGGCAAGCTGCACAGTCATAAAAATCAACTAGGTTTTAGGTTCCTAATGGAAGAGACCATTTATTATCATCGCTGAGGACAACGTTATCTGGTCACTACTCAATAAATACTAGTTGAATTAGTTAATTCAATTCTGTTGTGTTGCATTACATGCTCCTCTCAATGAACTCATGGTTTGCTGGTTTATAGCCGTAATAATCTCATGCAGCGTCCCCACTAAAATGCATTGTTTTCATTGATTTCTCTCATTGTCACAGTGCTATTTTTTGGCTTTGCATTTTTAGTGTAGTCTTGGAAATGTACACTATGCGGTAAATGCAAAATATCTTAACAAGGACTGCTAAATGATCATATTATAATTAATGAAGGGAAAATTGCCTTGCTGGATTGTTGTAAAATGGCTGATAAATCCTGAAGTGACTTGGATTTGGTATTGTTTTAGCATAAGGCAGTGGGGGTAGGAAACGCATAAAAATATTTGCCATTGAAATTAATGGGAACTGCCTTTCTTTTTCCTTAGAAAAATCACCCTATGAAGGACTTTGACGAAATAAATTAGCTCCATGAGGCAGGAGGCGTCTACATTTACTTGATTCCAAATGGGGAGCAAGGATAGTCATTTGCACAAAAGTATTTCCCGGTGGTACTTAGAAAACTGAAACGAGATGGACTGCCTCACCTGTTTCCCTGAGAGCCCACCGAGACAGCTTATGTTAGTTTCCACCAATAACCCACTAGATTAAATAGCTCTATTGTAAGTTTGAAGAGCTCTAGTTGAAATAAAGTGTTTTGAGGATGAAGTCAGAATTAGACTAGGCTATACAGACCTCCCAGAAATTTTATTCCCCCCGACAAAAAAAGTGTTACTTGATCAACTTAAGAAAACACACACCCCCATATACTCAAATATAAGCCGACACGAATATCAGCTGAGGCACATAATTTTATCATAAAAACTGCATTAAAAATGTGCTGACATATTATTATATCTGCAGGTCCACCTAGATAAGATAGGCGGGACAAACAATGTAAGAAGAAAATAACGGGACCAAAGGTCCCGGAGGGAAATGAGAGTGTGGGAGGTGGGGGAAAGGAGGAGGTATTGGCCAACTCAGGGACAAGGGAACAAGGAGTGGTTCAAAACCAGTGCCAGGGAGGGGAAGGGAGGACTGGTAGGGAGTGACCAAGGGCAAGGTACTGAGAGGAATTACTGAAACCAGAAAGAAGGCTGAACATGGTAGTGGGACAGGAGGAAGGCGTAAGGAAATAGAGGGAAGGAGTAGGAGGAAAAGGGCATACCCAGAAGCCTAAATACAGACATGTACATATGTAAATATATTTATGATTATGGGGGAAATAGACCTATGTGCATATATTTATAGGTTTAGTAGTAAGGTAGCAGGTGGACATTTGGCCTCCTCACGTGCATTCCCTTAATACAAGAGCACCTTGCTCAGCTAAATGGTCATTTCATGATTCCCACCTTCCCAGCATGATCGCTAAAGATAGACGTATGCATAAGCAAATGTGGTGGGAAAAGCTGATGGTGCCCGGCTATCAAAAGATATAGCATCTGGGGTCTTAAAGGCTAGAAGACAAATAAGCGGTCATCTAGCTCGGAAGCCACAAAGCCCACAGAGAAGAAGCACACAAGCCTATGTGAACACGAGGTATTGAAGGGATCAGGTAGCAGACACCAAAGAACAAAAACCATCATTGTGTGATCACCTTCCCCACATAAACGCTGAAGATGAATGTGTGCATAAGCAAGTGTGGTGAAGAAGGCTGATGGTGTCCGGCTATCGAGAGATATAGTGTCTGGGGTCTTAAAGACTTGAAAGTAAACTAGCGGCCATCTAGCCCAGAAGCAACAAAGCCCACATGGAAGCAGCACACCAACATGTGTGATCATGAAGGGCCGAGGGGACCAGGTTTCAAGCAACAAAGACAGGTGGGGAAAAAATCATATCATTGTGAAAGAGAGGAGCGTGTGACGGGGACCCAATGCCCATCTGTAGACAACTGGACATCCCTTGCAGAGGGGTAGTGGGGAGGAGATGAGTCACTCAGTGTTCACTGTAGCAATAATGAAACTTTCCTCTAGTTCTTAAATGCTCCCTCTTCCCAACTATCATGAGCCAAATTCTACCTTGCAGACCTGGTTAGACCAGAGGATGCACAGTGGTACAGATGGGATCTGGAAACACAGGGAATCCAGGACAGATGAACCCCTCAGGACCATTGGTGAGAGTGGCCATACCAGGAGGGATGGGGGTTAAAAACGGGGAACCGATCACAAGGATCTACATATAACTTCCTCCCTGGGGGATGGGCAACAGAAGAGTGGGTGAAGGGAGACACTGGGCAGTGTAAGATAGGATAAAATAATAATTTATAAATTATTAAGGGTTCATGAGGGAGAGGGGGGCAGGGAGGGATTGGGAGGGAAAAAAGGAAAAGGAGTTGCTGATTCCAGGAACCCAAATGGAAAGCGAATTTTGAGAATGATGAGGGCAACGAATGTATAAGTGTGCTTTGCACAATTGATGTATGTATGGATTGTGATAAGAGTTATATGAGCCCCAATAAAATTGTTTTTTTTAATGTGCTGAAAAACTCGGCTTATACACAAGTATATATGGTAAATGGTATTCAGTATTTGTACATTCCAATAGCTAAGCAAAAGCAGAAAAAATATATACGGAGGAAGAAAAAACACACTGAAAGGATCACAAATAATCACTATAATATGCATAATCAAGTATTATAAATCTATTACCTCCAATTAAAAACAACAATACAGCCACTGATACAGGGAGAAGACCCAATCACAGAGTAAGTATGGAACTGTAACCACGCTACCGGATGAGAGACAGTAAGCGTGCCTACCTTCAAGGAGAAGGACTGTCGTTGTCATCAGTGCTGTCAGCATGAAGACATAGATACATCTGTGACAACTTGAGAAACTACACAAGCTAACCTCTCTCATTTACAAAAATTCAAAAGGTACTATATCTCATAATTTGTCTATTATAGGAAAGTAAATCGATCAACATACTATATAAAACCAAATGTATAAAGTGAAATCTATGAGCTTTCCCTAGTACACAACATGAAAACTGATCTCCCATCTACTTCTATCTCTTCTTCTCATTCAATTCCCCTCTCTTTTTCTGGACTTAAGTAAAATGAAGGCTGCTTTTAATAGGTATTTCATGTTCTGGATATATAGTACAATGAGTCACTGTTCATAGCCTGGCTAGCAGGTAATTGTACCGTACATTTGTACCGTACACGTTGGTACTTAATTACATCCCATATTGTGTAAGTCTCTAATTCACACATTCCTATAAATATCTCATTGCTTCCTCATCAAAACCACAATCTCCCTGAAGGCAGATATTCTTGTTACAAAATACCAGTTCTTCCTCTAAGATGGCACCTCTGTGCCAGGTGGGTAATGGATCTTCATAAAAGCATAAAGTGTTGAAAAGAAGTAATCGAGCATACGCTTTAGAGAACTTCTTGATATACAGATTTTGAGCAGCACCAAAAGGAAACTGAAAACTATCAGTCTATAATTAATTGAAATTTAAACAGGGTGAATAACAAAATATTCCAATAAAATTCTGACTCACTTTATCTATCACTGAATTAATTATGAAATGTCCATGAAGAAATCACACTTGAAATACTCAAATATATCTTCGGAGATAAAATTAGGAGCTATCATATGTGCACTTTTAGCTAGTTAAGTTTCCAGTTTTTCTATAAAGAACATGTATTGCCTTTAAGGAACTAAAACAACAATAACAACAAAGGAAAAAGTCTTGTATTATTCCTGAGAACAGATCATGGAGTTTGAAATTCCAGATCCAAGTGTGTAATCTGAGTACTTTACTTCATCACCAAATGCCTAGTTTTCTTCATCTGGAAAATGAGAATATAAGAGGGACTATCTCCTAAGGCCATAGTAAAACACTAAATGGGTCAAAATGTTCCATGTCCTAAGGAGTGACTCATATATAGTAAAAGTGATATAAGTATTTGTTGTTGTTATTTTTAGTATGTCTTTGGGATAGGAGGAAAGAGGACAATTTCATTCTTCAAATTTCTACAACACATCCTTTTAAGAAGCACTCCATGCCTCTGAGGGTTCTCATGAAGATAAAATATAAATAAGATAGCTTGCTGTATTGTATCAAGTAGATGATACACTTTTAATTATAATTGAACAGCTAGAAATAGAAAAGATCTGCCAATCTCATATAAATAGATTACCTACAGATAGGTTAATTATCAAATTTAGAGATTTAAAACCAAATCCTCACATGGTGAACACCAATTACATAATTCTCCTCTGGGGTCTCTCCTGGATAAACCGCATGAGGAGAAAATTCAAACCCTTGGGGGTATGTTAACAGATGAGACCACAATAGAAAAACAGACTGCTCAGTACTACAATTGAAAAAGAACTTGGGAAAGAAGGAAAAGAGAGGAGAGAAGGCATTGCAGAGTTTATAATCGAGAAATAAAAATTACTTTTAAGATTTTTAAAATTTTAATATTTGTTAATAGAAAATTTTATTTTAAGGTCATTGGTCATATAATACCCTTACATGCACATTTCGCCTCCATAGCTTAAGTAAAATCAGGTCAACTAGTAGTTTATTATTGGCTCAATTGGTCTAAAATTTGACTTTCTAATGGAAAGTAGCAAGCTCCTTATTCCTCTGGGATTTGGTTGGGGAAAGCAAGTTAAGGCAGCTCTCAGCTCTCAGCTCTGCAGAAGCAGCCTTTGTCCACCAGAGATAAGTATTATCAGAACATAAGCCTTTCTTCCCCTCCTCCTCTTAGAAAATCACTGGGAATTCCTAGAAACCCATTGTCTATAGCCATGCCCCACATCCATTGTCTCTTCAACACATCTATCAGGTATTTGTTGCCAACATCCCCTGCAACTTGTCAAAGTCACTGTGACAGGTAAGTCGCGCCTCATCTTGGCTGGGTCAGGATTCTCAATACGTTCCCAGTAATCCTCCACGATGTGATCTAACACAGCACAACAATTCCCATCTTGGGGTCTGCTTGTGAGTAGACAAGCACAGGTGAGAACATAAAGGCGGGATGCAACCTCCTGACTTAGGTCACAGCCCTCATGCAATGGGAAGGAGGTTTCTTTGGGGAATGTGTCCTACTACTCATGTACTGGTCAGTTGAGGCTGTGGGAAACTGCCTCGCTTTTTGATGGTGGGGATCCAACATCTGGCTCATCAACCCCTGGGGTTCTTTGGACTTCAACCAAAGACCCACTATCTACATTAATGACCCTCGACGTCACCAATAGTTTGCCATTTGGCCTTCTGTGCATGGATTTTATGAACTCTGCAGCCACAAGCCTGACCTCGGACCTCAGACTCATCCTCCTCTGTAGTCATTGACCTTTCTGTCTTCTTTCTTTCTGTGTAATCAGTCACTATAGTTAGGCAAGTCAGGAGAAGCCCCCAGCTTAACATCTGATCCATGCACTTGAGCTAGACTGAACTTACCCATGTCTACAATTGTATGAGGCATTGTCTTGATATCAATTTATCTCTTTATAAGTGTCCCTAGTTTTGCTTCTTTATCTGTAACACAGTCAGTAATTACCTTAACGTTGCTAAAGTTAATTCTCAGTCAGTCCGCCTGTAACATGATGTGTCAGAATTGTCTGCTCCTATTTGAGATACTCTCTAGACATTGTCTATTCCTGGTTTCCTCAGCACCTCTATTAGCAGCTTTGCAGTTGCTGGAATCCACTCAAGGGCATGTAGATGATAGCCTCAGATGACTGATCTCTGTCAGTGCTGCCTTGTCCCATTCTCTTTTCTACCTTCTTTCACCACCAGGGTGAGTGCACGAAGCTTCACATTTCATTAGATACTGACAAATGTATATCTCAAGCCAAACCACTCAGTCAACTCCAGTTTCAAATCCAACATCTGTTTAAATTTCTAGCAGATATAAAATGTCTACCTAAATGTTTAATAGATATGTCAGTCTCTAAGTGATCTCCTTCTTGGACAGACGATCTTTTGTCTCAGCAAATGGAAATTCCACCCTTCTCATTCTTCAGCCCTGGTGCCAAAGTGACTTGCTTGTGGAGCTAACCACAAAATCAGCAGTTCTAATCCATCACCCACACCGAGGAGAAAGGATGACGTTTTCTGCTCCCACAAAGGTTTACAGCCTCAGACACCCAAAGGGACAGTTACACTCTATCCTACAGAGTCACTGAATTGGAATTGACTCAGGGTCAGTGAGTTTATTGATATATTTATGGTTCTTTCCTCAAAACCTTAGAGTTGGTGCCTTGATTTCTCTCTCTTTCACACCTCATACATCTTCGTCAACAAATTCCAAATGGTTCTGCTACCAACCAGAATTGTTCTACTCCTGTCTATGCCACTGTTAACAGCCTACACTAAGTGGCCATCATTTTGGGCCTGAATTTTAACTGCTTTTCATGCCTCTGCCCTTTCCACCTACAACAAAGTTCTTTTATGTGAACCACTGCTGACATTTTCAGATGAACAGTTGGCCTCACGATGTAAAATGTTTAGCAGCACCTCTGGCTTCTAAATGTCAATATCATCTCTCCGCATTTGGGACCATTGCAAATGTCCCCAATACCTCCGAATGTTTTGGTTTTTGGATGGGGCAACAAATTTACCCATGATTAAGAACCAATACTATATAGCATGTCTTATCCAAGCCATGGGTCACCTCAAATACACATGAAAGTTGGATAGTGAATAAAGCCACAGAAGAATCGATGCAATTGAACAATGGTGCTGGCAAACAATATGGAAAGTACCATGAGCTGCCAGAAGAACAAACAAAGCTCTCTTCTAAGAGATGGACAGCAATGATGACTGTGTCCCATTTGAGGGGATCAAATAACAAAACTGTAGTAAGCAGAAACATTTGATGGTGTAAGATATGGCAATTTAATAATAATAATATATAATAAGGTTTCCTGGGGGGTAGGGAGGGCTAAGGAGGGGATAAAGGGGATCTGATATCAACAAGTTCACGGAGAACATGTTTTGAAAATGATGGTGGCAGCAACTGTACAAATATGCTTGATCTAATTGAAATATAAATTTTTATAATATCTATAAGAGCTACCAATTTTTAAAAAATAGAATACAGCTAGAATGCTGCTCAGAAGTGTGTGAGGCAAGACTTCATCTCATGTACTTTGGACATGCTACCAGGAGAGATTAACCCATGCCAAAGGAAATTATGTTTAATAGAGGGTCAAAGAAAAGGAGGAAGAACCCCCAACATCATGGACTGACATAGTGTCTGTAACAACGGGCTCAAAAATAATAAATGATGGCGAGGATGACATAGGAATGGGCCGTGATTCACTTTGTTGTCCAGTAGAATAAAATAACGAGGGAGGTGCTCTCAGCCATCCAAACAGATGAGTTTGAAAATGTTTCCAAGAATGGAATCACAGATTTGACTAATGTATTAAGTATAATGGATAATACTTTGAAGGTTAAAAGGTTGTTTTGTAAAAAAATTTAAATGCATAGCTTAGAAAAAAAAAACCTGGGTTATTTTTGGATACCCGCTTGAATGTTGTCATCAAGTCGGTGCTGCACAGTAACCCTATGCACATCGGAACAAAGCACTCGTCTCCATCCCAGCGTCACGCCTGTCCTTCACTTTGAGCTCACTGTTGCAGTCACTGCCAATCCCTCTCTCTCATTGAGGGCCTTCCTTCTTTACATTGCTGCTCCACTTTACCAAGCATGATGGACTTCTCCAGGGACCGGTCTCTGCTGATAATAAGTTCCAAGTATGTGAGACAAGGTCTTACCATCTTTCCTCTAAAGAGCGTCTGGCCGTCCTTCACCAAGATAGACCAGTTTGCTCTTTTGGCAGTCCGTGGGACTTTCATTCTTCTTTGCCAACACCGTAGCTCAAATGCAGAGAATCTTCTTCTGCTTCCTTATCCAATATCCAACTTTCACACGCACAAAAAGTCACTGAAATACCATGGTTTCTGTCCGCTGTACCTCAGTCCTCAAAGTGACCTTCTTACTTTCCAATACTTGAAAGAAATTTTATGCAACAGATTTACATAATTCAATGTGTTGCTTCATTTCTTGAGTGCTGTTTCCATGAGTGTTGATGATGAATCCCAGCAAGACGAAATGCTTGCCAACTACAATCTTTCTGTTTTTCCTGATGTTACCTATTAGTCCAGTTTTGAGAATCTTGGTTTTCTTTACATTGAGTTGTAATCCATACTGAGGCTGAAATCCTTGATTTTTAACAACTAGAGCTTTAAGTCCTCCTGTCTTTCAGCCAGCAAGGTGTGTCATCTGCATATTGAAGGTTGTTAATAAGCCTGCCTCCCAATCCTGATGCTGAGTTCTTCACATAATCCCGTTTCTCTGATGATTTGCTGTGCAAACAAATTGAGTAAGTAGGACAAGAGGATTCAATTCTGACACACGCTTTTACTGAATTTTAAACCAAGTAGTAGTCCCTTGCTCTGTGCACACAATGTCCTCTGGATCCATGTACAGGTTTCACATGAGCATAATAGGTAGTTCCTGTTCTTCTCAAGGTAATCCATAGTTTGCAGTGATTCATACAGTGGAATCCCTTCACATAGTGAATGAAACACGCTGCACAACAGCTGGTCTTCTCTGTGTTAAGCCAAATCCATCTGATTTCAGCAATGATATCTTTTGTTCAATATCCTCTATTGAATCTGGCCTGAACCTCTGGCAGCTCCAAATCAATGAACTACTGCAACTGTTGTTTACTACTTCAGCAAAATATTGCTTGCATCTGATATCAAGGATAATTTTCTTATTCTGTTGAGTCACATTTATTTGGAATGATTATAAATATGGATTTCTTCCAGTCAGTTGACAAAGCAGCCATCTTCCAAATTTCTAGAGGAGTGCTACCAGTGGTTCATCACTTTGTTGAAACATTTCAATTGATATTCTATCGATTCCTGAAACCTTGTTTTTGGCTAATACTTTCAGGACAGCTTGGATCTATTCCTTCAGTGTCATTAGTTCTTAGTCACATGCTACATCTTGAAATGGACAAATGTTGATTAGTGTGGTTCAATGACTGTGTATTCCTTCTTTCAATGCTTTCTCCATCATTCAATATTTTGCAGATAGAATCTTTCAAGATTGAAACTGAAGGCTTGACTTTTTTAATAATGAGTTATTTCAGTTAAAGATATGCCAACTATGTTCTTTCTTTTTGGTGTTCTAACTCTAAGTCTTTGCACATTTAATCATAATAATTTATTTTGTCTTCTCAAGCTGTCCTTTGAAATTTTCTGTTCATCTCTTTGTGTCCATCATTTCTTCCATGTATTGGGCTAATTTTTCTACTACCCTAAGTCCTTTGCTCAAAAACCATTTTCCCAATGGTGTCTTCTGTGATTTCCCATTTAAAAACCTCAACACCTTATTAGACATAACCAAACACTTATTAGCAATGGTTAGGGTGACATAGGTAATTCATGAAGGCGATGTTCTAAGGCCTACTTTGGTGAGTAGAGATTGAGGCCTGAAAAACTCATGTGGCCATCTAGGGTACAATTACTGGTCTCCTTTGCTCCCCCACTGGGAGGAGAGAAGACTGATAAAAATAGAAACTCTCATGGAAACAATTAGTCTAATAGTTGTATGGGGCATGCACACATCAGCCTTCACATCCATGAAACACAAAGCACTAGGTGGCGCCTGGCTACCACTTCCACCTGCTATGGAAAGGCTTACACAGAAGGCTCGGGTAGAGCAGAGGAGAATACAGTACAGATTCCAGAATCACAAAAGAGACCGGGCTCACAGGCTGGAGAGAGACTGGTGGCACCCTGAAGTCTATGATCCTTAGTCACTCCTCAGGTCTGTAACTGGACTCACCCTTGTAGTTCACGTTTCAGTCACACATCAGACAGGTCTCAAAGAGGGATAACAGCGCTAGTGTGGTAGGCACACCTGAGTATAATCAACCAATTAAGACCCAAAGGGCAGCATTTCCCCAAGGACAAATTTCAGAGCATTCGAAAAGAAGCATGGATGGGAACGGGTAACAGAAAGGAAGTACATATGTGATGGTACATGAGATGAAACAAAATGTGTTTAATTGTTGAAAAAAACTGATGATCTGCTCTGTAAACCGTCACCCAATTCACAACAAAATCAATTTACAAAAAGAAAAAAGTAAAACAAGTAAAAATATGAGCTTCATCTACAGTGCCACACACACACACTTTCTATTCATCCTTTCTGCCTTTGCTAACCCCAAGGTCAGCAGTTCAAAATCACCAGCCACTCCATGGGAAAAAGATGAGGTTTTCCATTCCTGTAAGGAGCTCCAGTCTAGGAAACCCACAGGGGCATTCTACCCTATCCTACAAGGTCGCTGTGAGTCTGCATCAATCTTATGGCATTGAGTTGTTTTTGTTTTGTCTTTTAATCTGTAGCTGATAGGCTATATATTTTACTTAATGATTTAACTTGCCTCAAATTAATAGGTTTTAAATATTAGTATAGAATGAAGTTTTGCATTTTTTATCCACAACTCTATGGCTATCAGAAAGTTAAGTGTCTACAACAGGTGAGTGACCCAACGAACACCTGCAGAGGAAATGAGAGGAGGAGGGAAGGTCGAAGAGAGGGCAGGAAGGGAAGATAGGTAAGGGAAGAGAGGATGGGTGAAATAGACTCTATAGTAAGACAGCCACAGCGAATACCCAAAACGAGTCTGCCTGGGTCATTCATAAAAACCGAGTTGATTCCAAAATATTCCTTTTTTGAAAATACAATTCACAATGTATAACAAAAGCTAAGACTTTGTCAAACTACTTCTGCTTTTACCAAACTTTATGTAGGATTTTATATAGAAAATGTACTTATAATGTCATTAACAGACATATGAAAATATCTATAGAATGCATAGAAACTGAGAGAAATTTTACAAAGCACATGGGCTGTGATATCTTCCCAAGATAACACTGACTGTGCCGGGGTAAAGTCAAATCATTCCATGCCATACACCCTAAAGTATGTTAGCGAGTCACCATCACAGTGAACAGCGTCCATTTCTACAGAGAAAGCGTACATGGTTCGGCTGGGAGTGAAGCAGAGGAGCAGAAATGCTCCCTGCTGCAAGCTGACAGTTACATGGGACCCCTGAAGTTTTAAATTGAGTTCCTCTGCTAATTACCGGCCTGAAAGAGACAAAGAATGATCCACATTTTATTCTCTGCTGAACTTGCAACAAGCACTCGTGAATGGGACATTAGGGTCAAGCTGGGAAGCTCCAGTTTGTTTGACCGAGTACAGAGCATGGTGTCACCTCCCGCGCAAATAAGGTCAGGTACACCTCCCTGCCTTGGGTTCCCACCAGGGAGATGTCAGTGTAACCGGGGCTAACTGAGGACTTGAGAGAGAGGATAAAACAAAAACGCAAACAAAACAGAAAACAAAAAATCACGTTGCCTATGGATTTGAAGTTCTGTGTTTTAAAATGAATTCAAATGTGTACAATCTCATTCTTTTCCATCACATGCTACACCTAGTGGTAAGAGTGTCAACTATTCTGTCTATTTTCTAAACAGCTCATTGTATGACCAGTAAAGCTACACAGCAGGCAGGTACTTTAATGAAACAGGCCTATTCTCTGGGGACAAGAACCTGTGGTTGAAACGCTAGCACTGTGATCATGAAAGCACTTTGTTCTTGCCAATGAGCAATACTTTTGATGTGGATCCTGATCAAAAATCCCCTTGGGAAGGAAAAACGTGTAGCGGTGGGGAGGGGGGAACAAAGGAGTGTTGTGATGTGAGATTTCAAAACAGATTTTCTCAGAAGAAAAAATACCTTCAGCATTCAAAATGGGTATGCATTCTACCTTTCTGGAAAGTCATAGAATGACGTTGCCAAAGCAGCCTCATTGAAGTTAAAGTAATAAAAGTAATTAATTTATTCATTCAACCAACAGTGTTGAGTATACTACTTTCGTGCATGGAAGAAACATAAGAACACTCGAGAACACAATCCCATGACCAGTGCAATTTCTTTCTCTCTTCTCTTTATTTAACTTACTATAACTCGGCATCCAACATGTGGCTGAATGAAAAAAACCTAGGGGCAGCTTACACACTGTAGCCCGGCATGTGAGAGTTAGGAAACAAGCACTAATCAATGGGCACCTCCTCATAGTGTCACAGTGAAGACTTTGGGGAATCACAGAGAATGTGTTTGACATCCCAGCTCCTTCATTTAATGGCTGTCTGCAGGAATAGGAAACTTCATGGTCTCAATTTCCTTAATATAAAAAATAATCGTGTAGCAGTGCCTACTGTACACAGTAGTTAAGAACATGAAGTGTGACACTGCCAAGAACCTTTTACGCATGTTTTTAACAAAGTAGAATTATTTTGGCTATCTTTTAAAATGCTAAACCTACATCAGTTCTTAAATAATTATACACATACTTTGTGGCAAGAATCCAGAAGCACCAAACTTTATTTTACCTCTTGTGAAATCATAGCCTCTAAAAATATAACCCTTAGACTGTTCATGCGTCCTAAGCATCTTAACCAATAAACTCCACCTTCAAGGAGCCCTTCTGAAAAAATAAACAAGAAAATTCTTACCGAGTTTTGGCAAAGAATAGGGCACTTTAAAGTAGTCTTCATAAAACTCAATTAGTCTCTTTGTTATATGGAGGGCGTAGTGCCCGGATCCTCTTCTGATGGCGTCGGGTCTTGCATACAACCGCACCTAAAACATATGCAGACGCAGCACTTTAGCCTTTTGGTCTCAAGTTGTATCTATCGTGCAAATATGAACCTACACAAATTACTTCAAGGACTACAAAAACTAAACAATATCCTTTGTCCATTATATCAAGGCACTTTGTAATTGAAAGAATCAAACTACAACAATTGAAGTAACCAAGGTGAGCAAGTTACAATTTCCTCCCTTTGCAAGACGACAAAGAGAACAATTCTATACCTTGCTTCAAAATAAATATTCAAAGTGATCACTTATGTGCGCCTGTTAGAGATTTGAAGGTATGGTGGATTAATATAATGGGTCCCTAACGATGCTGAAAATAGTCAGGATACGGTGGCTCAGCAGGAGAGAAAATTCATGGTTTGTTAAAGACATATTATAACAAACTTTGAAAGTATTACTGAGCAGGGCAGAAATATAATTTATGCCCCCTTCTTTTCTTTGGAAAAAACCTGTCTTGTTCCCAATCTGCAAACCAGGGATAGAAAATTCTTGCCTGGACATCAACAATCCTCATTCTGGTGGGCACTCTGCAAGTGCTCCTGGCTCAAACCCAGCTGAACATCATTCATATTCCAGCACAATCTGGACCCTTAATATGGATTTTAAATCAAGCACTGTATATTATCTAGTCCTCAGCCAAGAAGGATCCTAAGGCAAGTAACATAAAACTGAACAAAACTAACAATTGTACAGAAAAGGCTAAAATGAGATTAGTTTCCATAAAGCTTTCATAAAGCTATCCAGCATCCTTCTTTCCAAAGGCTAAGTCTATTTTTCACAGATGTGGTCCCTAATCCTCATATCAATTGTGTGAATAAGAAATGTGTATTTTGTACAGCAGTGGAGAGCAGTGTCCTGGGAGTTGGATTTTAGTCCAACTCTGCCACTAAGAACGTGGGATGCTGGTGAGCAAATTACTTAACCTGCTTGGGTCTCAAATGTTCTCATTTATAAAATAAAGGTGTTTGCCACCAGATAGTTCTACAGTGTTTTTCAATTCTAAAACACCTATTCCCAATCCCATTTTACAGATAAAAGGATTTATTATTTTCTTACTGGTGATTTTCCCAAATCAGTATAAAATATTTTATTTAGTATATGTAAATGGATATTTATGTTCATAAAGACTACAAAGGAAAACTGTAGTCCATGTGTAATGGTTAGATCTTATACTAACTTGGTACTTTTGTGGAGGCAGGGGTGGAGTCAAACCTGTCAATCATGTAGTCGCCTAGTGACGCCTCCTTGGGGGCGTGGCTTTTTATAAGCGAACAGCAAGAACTTCTTTCTCAAGCCCGCCGCCTTCCCTGCTTGCCAAGATTGTGTCTGCCTCTAGCGTCAGCCCCATGTGGACTGCAGACCCTGCATGTTTCAACACCCTGCCATTTCCCACCAACCCTGGATCCACAGGACTCTGCGCCCACCTGTGATCCCCCTGCTTCCGCTAAAGGTACTTGTTCTGTTTCATCCGCCTGCCTCAGCTGGGATGCATTCTTGATGTGAAATTGTTTCTTGATATCAAGGGTTTTTTTTTTTTCTGATTTCAAATCCATAAACAATCTATGTCATTGGTTTTGTTTCTTTAGACACCCTAGCCTACCCCATCGCAATATAACACATGATTGTACAGGTGACTCTTTACCATCTATATTAAAAGGAGAGAGAAGGGAAAACCAAAGCAGCTGCTCTTAAGTCAATTCTGAAGCAGCAGCTCGATATGTCCCAGAGCAGACCCGCTCCATAGAAGTGTATCACGGTAATTCGTCTGGAAGTCGTTCCTCGGGACTTCCTTCAACAGAATTTCTGGGTAGGGGTGAGCCAATCGCAAACTATCTGTACAGTCAAGATATAAGTACAATCTAAAAGCCTAGAAAATCGAGGAAAACACATTTTGACTTTAGCTTGAAAGACCTATAATTCAATACCAGATTTACTGACTAACACATTTCCAACAAAAATGGCTGACAGAAATATAACCTCTTCCATCAATCAATTCCACAAATCAGTCAAGATATCTGCAATGAATTCAATAACAATTAACTACTAAAATGATGAAGCTGCTTCTCATGCAGCAACTAAGTTAGATATAAAATTGGGTCCAGTCACCACAGATTTAGTCGGCAGCGGTAGAAAGCCGACACTCTCAGGAAAGCCCATCTGAAAGAGCAGCACATGCCACTCTTGACACTCGGGGAGATGCAGTCATTCCGAGTCCCTGCTGTGCCTGGCATCAACTATTCTGTATACATTCGGTATTTTAGGTGGAATTCCCAAGAGATAGGCCACAAGACAAGTAGGGTGTGTGGGTGATCAGGAAAGAGGCGTGCCCAGGAGATACCTCCGAGGGAATAGGCAAAGCAGCATCCAGAAACGTGAGAATCCAAGCGAGGCTGCAATTTCAGGTGAAATCTGGAGCACAGACTGACCCACAAGGGCCTCGATGATCTGGAAAGTGTGTCCTGCGTGATTGGCTGGCTCCCATGAGCCTGGACCAGGCCTCATTGGCTGCTCAGTGCTAAGGACGGGCATAAAACCTCAGGCACTTCCTGTTCTTGAGACAGCTGGGCAAGGAGCTCCCCTAGTCAATTGCTCTTGTTTTGGGACTCTCAGGTGTGAGCAGTTAGGAGTAAAATCACTAAAACGGAGCAATAGGGACATCAAATAGGGAAGGGGATCTAGCCTATACAACAGCAACTGTCATAGAAACTAATTCACTGTCAACAGATATTTAATTAGCACGTGCTCGGTGCCATAATAATCCGAGAAGTGGTGGACTGCTCACAAAAAGGTCAGTGGTTCAAAGCCACCAGCTAACTGAGAGGTCACCACTTCAAACTCACACTTCAGGAGCAGCATGAGGCCATCTGTTTCCATTGAGGTTTACAGCCTCGGAAATTCTAAGGGACACTGCCTGCCTCTCTGTCCCGCAGGGTCACTATGAATCAGAATTACTCAATGGCAGTTGGTTTAGTTTTTTGATTATTTTTAATAGGGATGAAAAAGACTACAGGAGGAGCAGGTGTGCATGTGTGTGTGAGAGATTGAGAGAGAGAAATGACTCAATGGCAGTGGGTGTTTTGTTCTTTGGGGGGAATTTTGTACCATGGTCAAGGCTAAGTATTTTTTATTTAATGATGAAGAAAACATGGTCTCTAGTTAAATGAGGTACAAAGCATTAAGGTACAAAGATCAGAGATAATATAATCATCATTATTAAAAAGCTTAACATATATTCAGTAATTTAGTATTTGTATTTTTTAGTTACATTATTTTCATATCAACTTGAAGATATGAAAATGTAGGGGTGGAGTCCAGTCTGTCAATCAGGTCACAGCCTGATGATGCCTCCTGTTGGGCATGGTCTTCTCATATGAAGGATCCTGGGCTCTCTCTCTCTCTCTCTCTCTCTCTCTCTCTCTCTCTCTCTCGCTCTCGCTCTCGCTCTCGCTCTCGCTCTCGCTCTCGCTCTCGCTCTCGCTCTCGCTCGCTCTCTCTTTTTCTCTTCCCTCTGCCTTTACCCTCCTGCTGGCAAGCCACTCAGAGACCTTCCAGAGCCCTGTGATGCTTCTACCACCATTTGATCCACAAGACTTGTCACCTACCAGCCTGTGATCTTCCTGCATTTTGCATCATGGCTTGCAGCTGTGTGAGTCTGAAGAGGAATTTATGGACTAAGATCAGACTTACAGACTAGTATTGGACATAAGGACTTTATCAGGACTATACTGGGATATTTTATTTATGCAGAATTACTTCTTGATATAAAGCTCTCTCTTACACATATATGAGTGTCCTTGGAATCCACTCTGTCCAGCAAACACATTGTACAAGTAACATTTTCCTGTGATATAAATGGCAAATGTATCATGAGAAAAATATATAGCTTTCAGAAGGTTTGAAATGAAGTAACTAATAAATTCAAGTTAAAACTATAACTAGGACCACTACAAAATGACAGAGTAAGGGTCACTGATTTTAATCTTAAGCACCATCACCGATTTTGGTAAAAATGCAGCTATTTCTATCAATCAACTCCACCAGTCTGTCAAGCTATCTGCAGGACCAGACAAGAAAAGCATGATTGAGTCAATCTGGTTGTTAAGAATTGATGGAAATGATCCAATTCCAGGTGAGGAAATAAGACATAGAAGCAGTGTCTTCATTTATTCATTCCAACATGTATTGCATGCCTGCTGTGTACCAGGCACTTTACGGGAGCCTACAAATAAAACAAGACCACAGAGTGCGTAGCCCTCGAGGTCTGAAGTTTGAACTCACCAGCCGCTCCAATGGAAAAAAGATAAGTTTTTGGTTCCTGTAAAGATTTACAGCCTTGGAAACCAAAAGTGGCAATTCTGCTCTGTCCTATAAGGTCAGTGTGAGTCAGAATTGACTAGATTCATACCATGCACTTCATAGCAGTGCCTAGATGTTGATAAGTAATGGCATGGATTAAGTTGTGTATCCTCAAAAGATGGGTGAGCTTGGCTGGATCATGATTTCCTGTATTGTGATTTTATTACTCCCCCACTTCGTGATCTTCTATGTATAGCTGAAGCTGGACTAGGTCATGGTGATGAGGATTATGTTATGTTTGTTATGTCACCGAGGCAGGATTCAGTGGGAGGCAACAGCCCTAGTCAAGATAAGGCCCCTCGTCCAGTGTCAGGAGAATCCTCCGGGGAGATAAGAAGAGAGAGAGAGGACCCTCCCCACCACAGTGAAAGAAAAGCCAGCAGAGTGTGTCTTTTTCACCGGGATCCCTGCCCTGAGAGCCTAGATTCAGGGAAAGAGGGATGTCCATACAGATGGAAATCTCCAAGGAATGCCAAGCCCACAGATGCTGAGGGCAGACAAGGACTTTGTCTTAGAGTCAACAGAGGAAGAAAGCCTTCCCCTAGATCTGGCATTTTGAGTTCTGACTTCTAGCCCTGAAACCATGAGAAAATAAACGAACTTGTCAAAGCCATCCCGGTGCTTAAGCTGTGTTGTAGCACCACTACTCTTCACGGCATCTTAAATGACACACAGATTAACAGCAAAAGGACAATATGAACATCAAAAGGGCATCTTTTGCTTTTCCTCTCATTCCAACAGATCAACTGATTAATCTCTTGTCCAAGGCCAAGTCCTTATTCCATCCCCTTTTACTTGAACAAAGACGTCACTGCCAAAATGCCTTCCCCGTTTCCTGCATCACCAACTGATGCCTGCCTCCTGGATCATTCTCCTCGGTAGGCACATACTCTGTTTTGTCTCCTTTGTTAAAATTAAAAACCGAAAAACCCTTAACCTCTGTTCCTCCAATTATTGTCCCATATTTCCATTCCCTTTTATATCAATGATACTCAAAAGAGTTTCCTATATTATAATAAACAACATAAAATGTAATATGAACCAGCATGAAAGTGGGCATATAATATAGAGACAATTATAAATGGGGTGTTTTGAAACGTATATCCCCTGCTTTTAAGTTGCTCATGAACTACAACCAGGCTTTTTTTTTTTTTTTTAATTTTAACAATTTATTGGGGCTCATACAATTCTTTTCACAGTTCATTAACCAGGCTTTTATACCCAGAAAACCAACACTAAATCCAATGTCACTGAGTTGATTCCAACTCCATGTTGGGTTTCCAAGGCTGTAAATCTTCAAGGGTGCAGAAAGCCTCAACTTGCCTCCATGAAGCAGTTGATGCGTTTGAAGCCCTGACACTGTGGTTGGTAGTCAGCCCAAAGCACCACCTGGGCCCCCAACAGTCTACCAGAACTAGACGCACCAAAAGTACCCTACTAATGACTTCACAATGCATGCTTGCCCTGTCAGCAGTGCTTGGGACAGGCGATCATGTGTTCTCTTTGAAACACTTTTGTTATTTGACTTCTATTCCCACTTAAGCACTCCCAAGTTTGGCTGGCTCCTCCTCTTTCTTCCCTCAATGGTAGAGAGATCCGGATTGCAAGCCATAGGCTTCTTCCACAGGCTGTCTACACTTAAGATCTTGCTAATCATATATCATATCTAGTTTTCAGATATTAAAACTGAAGACTTTCCCTACAATTTCAGATTTGTAAATGCAGCTGCCAACTGATACCTCCACTCAAATATCTATCAGTCATATTAAAACCAAACCTTGATACCTTGATATCTGTCTCTCTCTCTCTCTCTCTCTCTCTCTCTCTCTCTCTCTCTCTCTCTCTCTCTCTCACACACACACACACACACACACACACACACACACACACACACATCCTGCTTCTCCTATAGTCTGTTTCATCCTGTTTAAAACTAATCCAAAAAACAAAGCAGCCACTGTTGAATCAATTCTGACTCATCGTGACACTGTAGGACAGAGTCAAACTACTTCCAGGATCTCCAAGACTGTGAACTGTACATGCTGACAGAAAAAAAACGCATCTCCTCTGTCCCTGGGAGTAGCAGGTCAGCTCCCACTGCAGACCTACCTAAAAGGCTTATTAGTGTTGTGCTTAACCATAGTTAAGTGCATGCAGCAGGACAATGGTACACTTACCCACTCTATGACATTTCAAAGTTTGCATAGACTGGCAATAGAAAATAATAAAAGAAATCTGCATGCAACTTTCAGATATGTCTCTTATGAAAGGCATTTAAAACAATCAGGCAGATAGCCGTGAATCTAAACCAGCCAAAGACCATAAGCTGGAGCTCTTCTGACCCCAGCACTTTAGTAACAATGAAGATAAATCACAGCGTCAGTAAAGGGAGATAGAATGCATGTCAGTCTTGGCTCCATGGAAAAGACATATGAGACACACTCGGGGAAACTAAATTTACACAGTCTCCAGAATGAGCATCAAGGAGGGAAGCTGATCACACTCTATAAATACCACCAAGGTAACACCATAAATAATTAAGGAGAGGAAATATTCGTCATCTCTGAAGGAGCTCTAAAAATGAAGTTTTAGATTTACTTCTCTATTCCCACTTCTTGGCATCAAAACAGCTTTGTGTTGAGAGTTGGTTGCTCCTGCCCAGGACATATTGGCGCAGAAGAGTTGACATGTGGCTATAGTTACTCAGCCCTGCATAAGAAGAAGGACTCTCCTTTGTCCCACAGACCATACAGCTCAGACCCCCCAGCAGTGGAGGGATTAGACCTCTGCCAATCAACACTTCTGAAGCATGCCTCTAACCACCCCAGGGAGCCAGTGTCCAACCCTCCTAAACACAAGAAAAAGAAATTGGATTTGTGGCTTCTCAAAAAGTTAAAAATGAGGGGTCATAGGGAAGAGATGAGTCAGTCAGGGTGCAGTGTGGCACCAATGAAACACACAACTTTTCTCTAGTTCTTTGGTGTTTCCTTCACCCCACTATCATGACCTCAATTCTACCTTACAAATTGGATTAGACCAGAGCATGCCAACTGCTATAGATAAAAGCCCCAAACACAGGGAATCCAGGATAGATAAACCCTCAGGGCCAACAATGAGAGTGGCGATACCAGGAGGATTAGGGGATAGTGGGGGAAGAAAGGGGGAATCAATCACAATGATCAACAAGAACCCCCTCCAAGGGGGACAAATAATGGAAAAGTGGGTGAGGAATGATGGGGGACAAGGTAAGATATGGAAATAATAATCTATAACTTATCAAGGGTTTGTGAGGGTGGGTGCGGAGGGGAGGTAGGGGAAGAAATGGGGAGCTGATATCAGGGGTTCAATTGGGAATAGAATGCCTTGAGAATGATGGTGGCGGCATATGTGCAAATGTGCTTGGCACACTGGATGAATGTATGGATCGTGATAAGGGATGTAAGAGTCCCCAATAAAAGTATTTTAAAAAATGCAATGACCACATAAGACAGCAATTCCACTCCTAGGCATATGTTCAAAAAATTAAAAGCAGGACACTGATACTTATATACCAATGTTCATTGTAGCATTAGTCATAATAGTAAAAACTCGAAACAACCAAAATGCCTGTCAACAAATGAATGGATAAGCAAAATGTCTGTGCATACCTATGAAATCTGCTGTCATCTACGCTGGCTCATGGGGACCCCGTGGATGTCAGAGGGGAAGTTTGTTCCATAGAGTTTTCCATGGCTGAAATTTTACAGAAATAGACTGGCAGGGTTTTCTTCTGCAGAGTTTCTTGATAATTTCAGACAGCCAGCCTTGTAATTATTAACTGACAACTATGTGTCTCACCCAAAGAAGGTACACACATACGATGGAATATTACTTACTCCATACACATAAATGAAGTTAACATACACATACTACAATAGATGAACTTAGAAAGCATTCTGCAAAGTGAAATAACCCAGAGAGAAAATGACAGGTGTTGCACAATCCCACCTAAATAAGCAATAAAGTAGGCAAATGTACAGCGTAGAATGTATATCAGTGGTCCTCAGGCTCAGAGGGGGGGGAAGGAAAGTAAGGACTTAATGTGCACTGAGCTCCAGGTGACCAACGTTTTAGAATAGCACTGCCCACAACTATCCAAAGGAAGAAACACAGTAACAGTGGGTCTACTGCATGTATGTATGTATGTATATATATGTATATATGTATATATATTCTATTTGCTCAAATGAGTGCTCACCATGTAATAACATGGCATTTAGCAACCTGTAAAGTATAGGTAAAACATCTAGAGATTTCATTAAAGTGCAATTCTAAGTAGGTCTGAGGGGATTAGATGTGAAAGTTGAGAACAAAGAAAAATCAGTTTAAAAATATGACTTTGGTCATAGAAAAAATGCTGAATATTGTTTGATAAAACATTTCAAGACCAATTACCTATTCATTGAAATGCCTTTTTTAAACAGAATAAACTATACACATGGAAATGGTTGGTTAGAATACACAAGAATCAATCAACTTTATCTGTGTAAAGACAAGATGGAAAAAGTTCAATTTCATTAGACAAAACAACGTCAAGGAACAGCCATGAAAAGAGATCATCAATGGCTCATATGCAAGTTCAAGTTGAAGCTGAAAAAAGAAATCCATGAAAGCCAAAATAGAGCGTGGATTTAAAAGGCCATCTCAAAAATAGATAGGACACATTAGACCAGATGAGTTGTGGGATCATATCAAGGATACCATACATTGAGTCTCTCTCGGCCCGCTGAGGGCCGCTCTGGCCGGTGCTTCGCCCCGGCGCCTCCGTGCGCTCGGCCAACGGCCTCCGAGAGCGCCCCCCCGAGCGCCCCGGGAGCCAGCGGGCGGCGGCCCTCGCCAGGGACCCTCCAGCGGGCCCAGGGCCCCTTTTGTTCCCCGTAGGACTTTTTGGAAAAGAACTTAAACGAATGGTTTCCATGAGGGGGCTTCAGAAAAGTCGTAAGCTTGAATTCAGAGATGATGGAGTTTTTCCATTTTTTTTAAGCACCCTCATGTACATAAAAACCTTGAACTAAGACCACACCATATATGCTAAAAAAAAAAACAACAAAACTGGAGGGTGTTTTTTGGGAACCAAGTGGCTCTAAATCCAACACATGCCCTTTGAAGCAAGTTAAAGGATTTACTATGAAGCCCAGAAGCAGATAGTGCCAAGTAGCAGGCAGTAGTAGTTACCCATTTGGTGAGTGGGGCAGCATTTCCTTCCCCCACTGCTGCTGAGATGGCGGAAATCAGTCGCATCCAGTATGAGATGGAATACACCGAAGGTATCAGTCAGCGAATGAGGGTCCCAGAGAAGTTAAAAGTAGCACCGCCGAATTCTGACCTAGAACAAGGATTTCAAGACGGCTCTCCAAATGCTAGTGTGATAATGCAGGTCCCAGAGAGGATTGTTGTGGCAGGAAATAATGAAGACATTCCATTTTCAAGACCAGCAGATCTTGACCTTATTCAATCAACTCCCTTTAAGCCTCTGGCACTGAAAACACCACCGCGTGTTCTTACACTAAGTGAAAGACCGCTAGACTTCCTAGACTTAGAAAGACCTGTACCAACGCCTCAAAATGAAGAAGTGAAATGTCGATTGATGACAAACCTCGTCCTGGATGTGTGTCAGCTTCCCAAACAGACGAAAATGATGACAAAATCTGTGCACTTGTGCTCAAAGACTAATGACAGACCATTGAAGAGATGGGGACGTTATCTGAGCTCAGTTCAGCAAATTGTAACGGAAGATTTAGGAATGAGAAGGGACGCTGCAAAGTTTGTTCCATGGGTTCTGACTGACCAGGGAAAAGAGCCGTGGAAACATGCCTGTGCTCTGAAAGAACAACTCTGAAATGCCCCCAACATTTTTCTCCAAGGTCATTACTGGTAAACAGACATGGTGCTATTCTTTATACCCCGAAACCAAACACCAGTCAAGCCAATGGAAGACGCATTGTCACCTTGCCCAAAAAAAAGTTCATCAAGTGAAATCAAAGATCAAGACGATTCTCATTTGTTTTTGTTTTTTGGATATAATGGGGGATAGTGCATTTGGAGTTCATTCCACTACGTCAAACTGTTAATCACACTTTCTGTTTAGAGGTTGTGAAAGATCTCGTAATGTTGTGTGACAGAAGTCTGATCTGTGGCAGAAGGGACACTGCTTTTGCCACCATGACAATACACTTGCTCATGTAGCCATCTCATTGTGCCAGGTTTTGCCAAAAAGGGCATGCCTCTCTTCCCCACACACCTTACTCACCTGACTTTGCTCCGGGCAACTTCTTTTTGTTTCTGTGAATGCAGAGGGACATGAATGGACAGTAATTTGATGACATAGAGAGGTGAGGACAAAAGCGAGGGAGGCGCTATCAGCCATCCAAATAGATGGGTTTGAAAAATGTTTCCAAGAATGGAATCGCAGATTTTACAAATGTGTTAAGTGTAATGGAGAGTACTCTGAAGGTGATAGAGTTGCTTTGTAAAAATATTTGAATACATAGCTTTGAAAAAAAAAAAAAGGATACCATACATTAAAAAGGCAAAGTCAGAAAAATTTTTAAAAATTAAAAACAGAGGGGACCCGGAAATGTGCTTTGGGGCACAGAATGGTAGCTAAAGCCAATAGAGAGATGCTGAATCAAAAGAGTTACACAGAAGGTTTCAAAACCTAGAGGTTGTTATCATGAAAAATTCAAACACCTGGAAATAAACAACTAAGAAGGAAAAACATACCCAATATTTTTCAAGTTGAAAGAACTGAAAAGGAAAGGGTTCAGTCATAATATTGAAAGATTCGGCAAAACAAGAGGGAAACCCTACAAAAGATGGCTTTCCAGAATGGCTGTTACAATGGGCTCATCCATGACAATTATGGAGATGGTGCAAGACCAGATAGTGTTCTGCTACATATAGTGTTGTAATAAATCAAAGATGACCTGGCAATATCACACCAACATCATAGACCAGATACTGAACAACAAAAATATAATCAAGAACTGACAGCACTAAGAAACTAATGACACACCCATTCAGAAGTTTCAATAAATGGCTCCAACCCTGGACACACTCACACATCTGTTTAGAAGATGGCTATCTGTTTGGAAGATAGTAACCAGACTAAAGCCTGAAAAGATGCCTATTTGTTCCCATTCCAAAGAAAGGTGAGCCAATTGAATACCAGGCTTTTCAAAAGTTTGTGAAAAAGAAAAGAGATTAGGAAAATGAATTTCCACTAACTTTTTAAAGCCCCCTTGTACCTACATTATCAAAAAATATCTTTAATATTGAATTGTCTTAGCGTTCTCTATTTTACTTCTCTAGATTCCAATATCCATTGAAGTGGCTACACAGCAACTCAGAGACCAAATCCACGATTAAATGATTTATTAAAGAAGTTAACAAATTGTAATGCCCATAAGAGGTGCTCAGGGTAGTTGCTAACCAGGACATGTGTGTGACAAAGTCACAGGTCTGTTAATACGGCCAAATTGGCGTACCCTTTTGCTGTAACCCTCAATCCAAAGGCAGTCAGCTCAAGCTCTATGGATCAGCAACCCAGCTCTTTTAAGAACCCAGAGGTGCCCCACTGGAGAAGTCTGCCTCCTGAACAACAGCCCTAATCTCAGCTCGGAAACCCAGCCCTCCCCTCTCATGCTCTAGCTCCTGGTGTGACAGCTGCCCCTCTGCTGCGATAACTGTCATCTGGATCCAGAAGGACCCTATGCAGTCATCTCTGGTCCACTCTTGCGTCCTGCTGATAAGGACATCCCTACTCTTCCTTCTCAGGTGATACACAGCAGGATGGCACTCCCAGGAATCCTGTTTTCAATGACTCACAAGTGAATCTGATCAGTATTATCCCCACCTTCTTACCAGACCCATGCATGGAAAGGTTGTTTATGGGAGTTAGAGACTTTGGCCAGAAGAACCACATTAAATCATTCAGTGCCCCTTCGAGTATCACATGCAGTTAAAGCTTTACTGAAGATAATTCAACCATGGCTGCAGCAGTGAGTGGACAGAAAGCTGCCAAAGCTCAAGCTGCGTCCCAAAGACGATGCTGAATTAGAGACGCCATTGGGGGAGTCGGGGGATCCTGGCAAGAAGCAGAGAAGACCAGAAGCTTATTTACCTGTATTTTATTGACTACACAGAAGCATTTGACTGTGAGCATCCTAACAAATTATGGAGAACACTGCAAACAATGACCACTGCAGAACACTTCACTGAAGGCATGCAGAAGCTGTCAGAGACCACAAGGCAACTGTTAGAACAGAACAACGGAATGCTGTGAGGTTTAGAGCAGAAGGGAAATGTGTCTGGGTTGTGTCTATTCCATCTGTGTCCTGAGCAAGTAATCTGAGATTCTGGATGTTTTAAAGAATATGGCGTCAGGACTGGAAGTAGATTGACAACCTGCAATATATAAATGAGATAAGCTTGCTTGCTGAAAGTGAAGAGGACTTGGAACACTTCCTAATGAAGATCAGAGTGTAGCCTTCAGCAGACTGCAAATCCATGTGAAGAAAACAATGGACCCAAGTCAACATCATGATAAACTGAGAAAAGATTCATGTTCTCAAGGCTTTCATTTTATTTGTACCGATAATCAATGTCCATCGGAGCATCAATCAAAAAATCAAATGATCTATTACATTGGGGCAATCTTTTGAAAAAAGAGTTCTTTAAAGTGCTAAAGAGCTAACTTTGAGGACTAAGGTGTGCCTGACTCAAGCCATATTCTTTTCCATTAGCTCGTGTATGTAAAAACCGAGCAATAAATAAGAATTGATGCCTATAAATCATGGTGTTGGTGAAGGATACTGAAAGAACCATGGACTTCCAGAACAAAAACAAGTTTGCCTCAGAAGAAGTACAGGCAGAATGCTCTTTAGATGCAAGGATGAAAAGGCTTTGTCTCGCGTACTCTGGACATGTGATCCAGAAGGTCCGGTCCCTGGTCAACACAGACCGATTCTCACAGAAGTCTACACAGTGGGTTCCAAGATAACAGTGTTTCAGGGTAACCCAGAACTGGACTGCGTTTCACCTGTTGTACATAGGTTGCTCTGTGCTCCATTAAATTGGCAACCCACAATACCAACAACAGATCCGGGAAAGACTTTGAGAGTCTGTTTTTCTTAGTGCTCCTAAATGATCCTGAGGCTGCCGTGTTATGGGCCACTCTTTAATAGTAAGCATCGGAGGAGTTGAGAGTTTTGTGGGAGAGACAGGCACAGAGAGATAAAACTAATCTAACGACACGGCAACAAATAATAGAATTCGCCCTAGTAATGAAAAGAGTGAGGGGTTTGGTTGCTAACTGAAAGGGCGGTAGTTTGAACCCACCCCATTGTTCCACAAAAGAACTACCAGGCCATTTGCTCTATAAAGACGACAGACAACGCTGTATGGACAGCTTTACGGGGTCCCGTGAGGTCCTTGTGGGTCACAATTGACTCAGTAGCACATAACAAGCACAGCAACAACATATTATAGGTCACTAACTAAGCCTGAGGAAGTGCAGTTTCCCAGAGAAGAAAACTCTTCATTCAGTTCTGAAAAATGATGTTATTAAAGATCTTGAAAGGACGCTCAAGAAATTCTCGTGACATTTCCATTCACAGATAGTTAATATGACTAAGTTGAGGAATAAGAGGGATTCAATTAGATCCTGATTGACGTTGGTTGGCCTGGGATTTTACAGTGACTGAACAGAAGACAGTATGGAGCAGAACAGCACGGGCTTTCAAATCAGGTAACATCTCTGAACGAATGTTTCCCATGGGGAAATGGGCACAATAAAACCTGTCTCTGGGGTTGTAGAAGGTATAACAAATGTGAGCTCTTAACATGTGTCACGCTCTCTCCCCTTTTATTGGCATCTAAAATCAATGGCAACTCCAACCTCACCATAAATGCTCTCCCCACCCTCCATCCTTTATAGTTACTTTCATTTCTGATTGCTCTAAATGTGCTTATGTCTCTAAAAAAACACTGAATTTGCAAATTTTCTGTCTTCTAGGGAAAAATGAGTTAAATGTATTATTCCACTTGCTCACTGTTATTATTCTTTAAATAATAGTTCATAAGCCTATTCCTCAAAATAAGTAAAGATGTGGTCATCGTATATCTGCCTTAAGTTTTTCAAGGGAGCTTGGATTTCAAATATTCTGCCCACTCATTAAATAATGATCACCAATTTTTGGTTTAAAAAATGGCTACCACTGACATAAAACAGAGCATAATAAATTGCCACCATGGGTCCGCAGAAGGGTTTTACTAAAAAAAATTTTTTTTAATAATCTCATTCTAATGTTTGTCTTCAATTCCTAACATATAAGGTATGATGGGGCAAACCTCCATGATTACCATATTATCCCTGTACTCAGATTGTGTATAATCTGGGGGTTGGGGGGTGAGTCTGCAAAACCGGTTGCCACAATGTTGGAATTGGTCTGCATAATACCAAACCCAAAACCAAACTCACTGCTATTGAGTCTATTCCAGCTCACAGTGACCCTACAAGGACAGGGTAGAACTGTCACTGTGCATTTCACAGACCCTAACTCTTTATGGGAGAAGGAAGCCCCTTCTTTCGCTTACAGAGTGGCTGTTGGTTTCAAACTGCTGACCTGGTAGTTAGCAACAAATGGATTACCCTTATGCCACCAGGGCACCTTCTTGTGTGCTGAAGGCAGTTATTTCTTCCAGTGACCCACAGACAACACTTGACTCTCTTATTTTGGTTTCCATCTTCTGCTTGCCAGCCAAACAAAGAAAGTCTAGGCATTCTGCTCCCCATTTCTCTCCCATTCTACATGGAACAAAGTATTGTGATCTTAGTTAGAAGTTTGTTTCATGTTGCCTCTTGCAGTGCATAAATCCAGGCAATTATGTGATGGCCTTGCTGTTCCCTTGGTGCATTCTCTTCATACTTGCAGCGTTGGCCTGGTAGTGGCGAATTCCCAGAGCATTTGGTTGCGGAAAATATCGTGATTTTCCACACTTGTTTTTAAGTGACATCTTTCTGGGTAGAGGATTCTTAGTTAGAGATCATTTTTGTTTAATAATTTATACATTTTGTTCCATTGTCTAAAATTGCTGGGGGGTATGTACACTGATTCTATGAATGCTTCTCAGTAAGTTACACTGATCTTTGTCTCTTGCTGCTTTCCGAATTCTTTTGCTTTGGTTTTGAAGAGTTTTATTAGAAGACGGCTGGGAGTTAATCTTTGTCTCTTTTGGTTGACATCCATGGATTGTGTTTGGTTGCAGTTGGTTTGGGCGGGGTGACTGGTTGTGGTTGGGTAGTTGGGCGGTTGTGGCTGTTGGTTGTTGTTGTTGGCTGTGGTGTAAATTCCACTCAGAGTGACCTGTGTACAACAGAAGGACACACTGCCTGGTCTTCCACTGTCCTCACAATTGTTCTTTTCAAGGTCATTGTTGCAGTCACTGTGTCAGTTAATCTCTGTGAGGGCCTTCTGCTTTTTCACTGTGCCGACACGAGTCCGTAAGTCCCTCATTGGACTCATGCAGTCACATGCCATGATGCAGAATGCAAGAAGATCACAGGCCGGTGGGTGCAAAGTCTCGTGGTTCCAATGGCCGTGGATCCGAGAGTTCTCATAGTGACTCACCAGCAGGAAGGTGAAAGGAAAGAGAAAGAGGCGCCGGTCTCCAGGCAGCCATTTATTTCATCGCACCTCCTAAGGAGGTCATCAAGTTGCAACCTGGCTGGCAGGCTATCCTCCACCCACATCTTCTTACAGGAGCCAGGTACAAACAAAAAAAAACCCCCCTAACTATCACATTGTGCTTTTTCAGGAACCAGTCTCTACTGGTGACATGTTCAGAGTACACAAAACTAAGTCTCGCCATTCTCACATCAATAAAACACAAGTAAACTACTGGTAAGGATGTTTTCTTTCATCTAAGATCCAGCAACATCAATGTCATCCCTCCTCTGATTCCTGCTCAAAGTTCTGCTCATGTAGCTTCTCGTATTTGTTTCTCTGTTCAGTTCTGATCATCTCTATGGTTATCGCTTGAAAAATAATATCTATGTCTTTACTATTACTATAGAGTTCTGGAATGTCTATATTAGACTGATTCCTAATTAAATCAAATATTACCTTTTCTTTTGTTTCTTGTTCTTGAGGCTTGTTATTTTGTCTTTTAATTCACTCATTCTACAGTTTGTCTGTTGACCTCTACTATGGTCTCTCTCCTATTATATTACTACTTTGCCTTGTTTTCCAATTTTCTTTCCTTTTTAAGTTTCAGTTTCCTTGTTGAATCTCTCATTTTGTTCCTCCATTTTCTTTTTTAACCATTTCACTAGCATATAATTCACATATAATACAATAATTCAATCATATTTTTTAAAAGTAATACAATCATCACCACAATCAATTTCAGAACATTTACCTCGTGTATCCATTGTCATTAGCTCGCCATTTCCCTACAACCTCCCCCACTGTGCCATGAGGAAACCATTCATCCAATTACTTACTTGATATATTTCTATCTCAGTCGAAATATTAAAAAACCTTGTTGTATTTAGTTTAGTTTAAATTTGTTCTAATTTTAAAAGGCTCAAAAGAGAGATCAAGTGGTAAGGTGATACATTTTTAACCTAATTGTATCTTTAATAATCCACTTTCCAATACACTCCTTCCATTGTTTTCTGTGACTTTTGCTTCCTCCAAACACATTTAGCACCACGGTCTGAAAGTGATTGATTCTTGGCAGTAGTCTGACCTCAGAGGATAAAATCTCTCTCCTCCATGCTTTTCTTTTGATTGATCCTTCTCTTGTAATTCTGCGTGCTTTACTATTTTTAGTTAAACCTTGGTCATTTTCCTATTTCTTTTTTAACTTTAAATGTCATACTCTAGTTTTCGGTGGGAACTGTCTCTGATTGACTGACCTGGTAGCACCAAGGTCAAATAATCAGGTGCCAATCAAAAGACTGGGGTCCACACTCAACAGCCTCTGCGTGGGGAAAGACCCCTGCCTTGGAAACCAGCGGGGTGCTGCACTCTGTCCACAGGTCCCTGTGTATCCGAATCAAGAGAGCAGCCATGGACTAGCTATCTTTTCCTGAAAGAAGTCATTATTCAGTGCTGATTCAGTTCCGGATGCTTGAATTCAGAAAGACAACAGGTATATATGGAAATGGCGGGAATATTTAGCTGCCTGGACTGTGATGTAAGCAACAGGGCTTGACTTTCCAGGGCAAAGACTAGAGGGCTCTTTCTTTCCCTCATGGGTGCCCCTTTACCCTCCTGAGTACCCCTTTACAGGCTCTCCGATGGTGTCTCACAGTAGACCAAAAGCTGGCTCCTTCTCTCTGTGTCAGTAACGGTGTGGACTCTTCCCCCGACCCTGCTGCTTGCAGTTCCTCCCTGTCCTGCTGTCCATTTGTCTCGAACCTCAGCAAGATTCAAGTGTTCTCTCGTAGCGGCACAGCCTCCTGTTAACCCCTCTCAGGTTCAAGGCCTATGAATTCCTATCACCAATCCACACTGCTTTAACATACCAGGTGACAGCTTATTCAGGTGAGTTTCTCTTTGATGTCCCTTCTCTGGAGGACTGCCCAATCCCAGCTCAAAATGGCTGTGAAGAAGGAGTCATACAACGTTAGTGGGAAGGTTCTCTCGGCTGCTTTGCCATCGCTGGTCCTCATCGTCCCTGCTGCTGGAGTCACCCCAACTCCCAGGTTCTTAGCTGCAGCCCAGAATTCTGGGGCTTCCATCCATGCTGTATTTATTCACTGTTCGTTGAACAGGGTCACATTAGAGTTAGCCTGCCACCAACAAGGTTGGCAGTTCAAACCCACCAGATCTCCACAGGAGAAAGTTGAGACCGTTTCTATAAAGATTGACAGCCTCAGAAAACCTACATAAGATTGAGTCAGAGCGACTCAAGGGCGGTGGGTGGGTGGTTGCACTGAGCCGGTTTCTGGGGAATGAACAGGGGCACGCGCGCACTGCTTCTTCCTCCTCATTCTCTTTGCACTCGCTCTGCTTTTATGCTTCTTAACTCAATTCAATGAACAGTTTTAATTTTCTAAAAGCCGAACTATAGATAATGGTTACATAGGTGCTGTTATCATGAAACCCCAAAAGTTATTATACTTTCAAAATTTTGCAATTTTTCACAAAAGACTTCAAAATACCAACAAAAAAGGCGCTGAAATAAAATATCTCTAGATGCCAGAATCATTTCATATGTATATGTGCTCATCAGTTTATCTGGATTTCATATCTGTAGTCCAAAAAATTAATTCCTCATAAAGTAAATATAAAATGTCATTTAGGGCTGTGCAGTCTTAATGTTCCCTAAACTTTCTTGCCAGAGCACAGATGTCGTCCTCGGCAGAATATAAAGTCAACACTCTATGACTGGCAAGCTCTAAGCAACACATAGTCACAATAACAGAATCTGAGTGGGAGTGGATTTGGAAATACACAGTTCTTGTACCTGTTCTATCATGAAGAATCAGAGTGAACCTTATAACTACACCCTAAGTCATTTTTACTAAGGCAAAATTCTGGCAAGAAAGGAAAAATCTACAAATGAGCAAAGTGCCGACTGAGGCAATCAGGATGACGAATGATTTGCTGAACAACAAACGTTACAGAGATTTCTGCTCTCTGTGAGCATCGGAATGTGATTATTTTATACCAGACCCCTTGAGATACAATCCACGCTGGAGAGGCGGAGCGAACGACCTCAGTTCTCCTTCTCCTTTACAAAGATTAGAAGAAGAGAAAATAATTAGGAAAACCGTCCAGAGGCCTCTGTAAACCCAGAATTGTACCCATTCCACTAGATAAAAAAATCAAAGGTTGACTTTAGTCTCCAAACAACTGAACCATAAAACACTATTTCTCTATGTGCATCAACACTTGTGTTTGAATTATCCAATGTAATATTTTCATTTTTTTATTTATAAAAAAACCTGTTCCTAAAGGAAAATTTTTCCAATATTGTCTATTCAAAATATGATGTAAATAAACAATGAACAAGATACATTTCAGCTATACCTCAGTGCAAAATCACTGACCCTAAAAAATGGTATGAAGATATTTTTATCCCTATTTCCCATCACTTGAAGTATATTTAGGCTACATGGACAAGAGGGTCAGACATGGTTCACTAAGGACACAAACGGAGCTAATCATTAATGCTTGTGAATTTCCCCATTACCTGGGCCCTTCAATCTATATCCTTCTGCTTTTAATGCCTAGAGCAAGAATGCTTTAGTACCACACTACTGTTTTAACCTTCTTAATGTCACAAATTCCAGAGACTTTCCAAATTGCCTTGTTTCCTAAGTGGATCTGAATTATGTTCACTCTGATTCTCATTCACTGCCACTGAGTCGACTCCAACACATAATGGCATTCTAGGACAGGGTGGAGCTGTCCCTGTCCCTGGGAGTTTCTAGGACTGAAGCCTTCACGGGAATAGTAACTTTCAGCTTTCTCCTGTGGACCTGCAGCCCTTGTGGTTAGCATCCCAATGTGTAATCATCTTTGATTCATTCTCTTCTAATTCAAATTCCTATGATTTAACATTCTCTCATTCAGATAACTTTCTATCTGCTAAAACTTTCTTTCTGATAAACACAGAGCAAAACTCAACCTGGGGCTATTGATTCGGACTAACAGTGATGGAGGACAGTTGCTCCACGGGGTTTCCAAGGTGGAAAGATTTACAGAAACAGACTGCTTCGTCTTTCTCCTGTGGAGCAACTGCATGGCTTGAACTATAAGCGCCACCAATGTGCCGCCAGGTTCAGGACAGCACCAATATATTTGGTAAATATTCAGACAATCTACAGTTTCTGGTGTAATTTGTATTAGGTGTATCCGTGATTCCAATAATCTTCATTCTGCTCAGAGTTCAACTAAAATGCTTTGCTCTGAAGTAGGTGCTGAGGAAGAGATAAAAAAGGAAGGTGTGTAATTAACGGTGGTCCAAGACTGCCGCATACTTACTATTTTAATGTCCTCTTTTCATGATTATGACATGCATTAATCTGGTAGCCCTGGTTATGCTGTGAGGAATGAATATTATTGAAAATTTACCCTGGTGCCAACCTCCATTGAGTATGTAGTGTCCAGTCACGTAAGAGTTCAACATGTGCAAATCAACAATTTATGTACTGTTGGTCTTAGCTAGCCTATACTTGAGTAATTTCCTTTGCTCGATGGTGTTTTTGATTCTAGTGAACAAATGAATGACACTATTAATAGATTTGTCTGATGCCCCTGTTCTGTATCATAAAATGATAACGATGTCTCTAAGGTGAACCAGAGACATGTATTAACCATAGAGACATGAATGGATCTGGAGCTTGCACTTAATGCCAGCCCGGATCTAAGAACAATTAGCTTTTATGACATGGCCCCGCTGGATGCTCATCCACATGAAGAGATCACTGAAGATAAGGATGTAAGAGCAAAGTGTGGTAAAAACGAAAAAACTAGATAGTGTCTGGCAATCAGAAAGACTCACATCTGGAGTCTTAAAGGCTTGTCTTCAAACAAGCAGTCATGTAAGTAAGTGGCCAACGAAGTCCACATAGAAGAAGCAAACCAGACTGTGTGATTCAAAAAAATGGTAAGCAATAAAACTCAAATCTTTCTAAAGGTGTTCCCTCCCCTCCTGGTCTCAGAGCCAAGTTCTGAACACCTGCCTGGTTTGCAGAAGGCTGTGCTGAGAGTAGAAGTCCAAATCCACTTGCAGAGCCCACGTGTGGAATAAGCTTCTCCTGAGTCCCCTCTGACCATAGTCAAGGGATATGAATAGACTTGTTATCCGACAAAGAGCATCGTAAGGTTGATTATGGTGGGTATATTTAGGTTAAAATGTAATATCTTATCATTTGATTACCCTTTTGACACATTGTCCAGTTTTTTCAGTTTGTTTTTTTTTTAAGTGAAGAGACAATATTCATGGACAGAGCTGCCAGTGAATCCTCTCAGAGCACAGATCAGGGCTGTGAACAGCCTTATGCTCATCCAGAGTGCAATGGGAAATAGGTCAGCGCAGATGAAGCTCACTTAAAATGGTCATTTAAAACACCTTATCATTTGAGCTCCTTTGTGTTCTAGTTCTATTTTCTATCCCCTTTTCAACTGAAGTTTTTCTCTGTTTTCCTTTGTTATTGTTGTTAGCTTTGGCGGTGTTGTTTTGTATGTTTTTCTGCATATGAAATCTAGGATATACAAATCTATAGACACAGTATTAATAGTTTCTTGAGGGTACGGCTGGAGAGGCTGGGGCAAATGGGAAGCTAATGACAATGAGTACAACAAAAAAGAAAATATTTTAAAACGGTGATGAGGATTGTACAACTCCTCTTAAGATGGCTGAATTACTGAAGGGTATGATATGTGCATTATATGCCAATAAAACTGTTCAAAAAAAATTAAAAACAGATAAAGCAAATTATTTAAAGGAAAAAAAGATAATTGACGTGCTCCCCTAGAACTAGCAAAGTAAACAGAAACAAATGCGGCTGTGAAGAAAGTAAAGCCTTTGACTACGGTCATTACTTCCTTGAACCGAACATCTCCAGGAACAGATCAAGTCTTTTTACCTGCAGACCACATGGTGGGTTCAGTCTGTGACCTTTGGTTAACAGTGAGCACTTAACCACTACACCACCAGGGCTCTTTCCTGTGTGTGCTGCTGCTAGACGCTGCTGAGGCAACTCTACACCCAACAGAACGGAACACTGCCCAGTCTTGTTCCATCGTCGCGTGTTTGCTGTTTGAGCCCATTGATGCAGTCACTGTGTAAATCCACCTTGTTCGGGTCGTCCTCTTTGCCACTGACTCACTGCTTTACAAAAACGATGCCCTTTTCCAGGGACTGGTCTCTTCTGATAACATGCCCAACGTCCATGAGATGAAGGCCTAAGGAGGATTATGGCTACTCTTCTTCCAGGACAAACGTGTACGTTCTTCTGGCCGTCCATGGTACTCTCAATATTCTTCAGCAATATCAAAAGTCAAAGGCATCAATCTTCTGTCCTCATCATTCAGCTTTCACATGCATGGGACCCACCTGAAATGACCATCGCTTAGACCGCAAAGTCACGCCTTAGACCTCAAAATGAAACTTTAAAGTGGTCGTGTGCAGATTCACCAATGCAAGCAATATGTCATTAGATTTCTTGATTGTTGCTTCCATGAATATTAATTGTGTATCCAAGTAAAATGAAATCCTTGACAACTTCTTTCTTTTCTCTACTTATGATTTTTCCTGTTTGTGAGTATTTTTGTCTTTCTTTTTTATAATTTCATTTCATTATAATTAACGTACAGTTCAATAACTCAGCCACGTGAAGGTTTGTGCAGTCCTGACAACAGTCAATTTTGGAACCTTTCCTTCCTTCTCGTTCCCATTGTTGTTGACTCCCTATTCCATCCCACAGCCCCTTCCCTTGCCCCCGGCAACCATCAGTCTACTGCAGGGCGTTGTCTTCCTTTACCAGTGAACATTTTCAAGTCCTCTACGCTCTCAGCAAGCAATGTTGCGTCATCTGCATATCAAGAGTTGTTCATGAGTCTTCCTCCAATCCTGATGGCAAGTTTTTCTTCTTAGAGTCCAGGTTCTCAACTTATTTGCTCAGCATACAGATTGAAACTTGAGGGTTGATCAAATCATTTCTGCATCCAATTTCCCATGCTGGCCATCAAGGTCACCCACATTTAACTCCGCATCCCTATCCCCTTGCATTGTTCTACACCATTCCCTTAGCTGGGGCCATGTTTCTCACCGCACTTATCTATTGAACTGCCCGTTCATCTCTCGAGCATTTCACACCTGCTCCCTTTCCCACTTACACTCGCTCAAGTCCTACCTCCTCCATAAAGTCTTGCCCAGTTTCTTCAGTCATACCAGACATTATTCTGCCCCTCAGGAAATGTGTACCTCATCAGTCTTTGAGGGCACTCTAAGAGAGCAAAATGCATGGGAAGCATCTCAGATCAGAGACATTTAGTCTATTTAGGAGCAAAGTCATGAAATGCGCTCTATTGGTGTAAAAAGTTCCCTGCGAGTTCAATGTCTTGTATTTGCACTGTCCATGCAGAGTAAAGAAATGTAACCATCCGAGCGTTTTTCATTCCTTGCGTGGGCTATACGGGCAGGTGAACTCTTTTAAGTATTTTCTTTTTTATTTTAAAAGACACTCAAAATTCTGAGGTGTGGTACTTACAACAAGGGTTTTAGAGACCAGCACTTAAAGATCAATCGGCTTCCTACTTATTAGATCGATAGCTTTGGCCAAGTCCTATAGCTTCTGTAAAGCCAAGAGGCTCTGTTGAAAGGAGCACATGATACCTCACAAAGCCATTATAAATAGTAAATGAGATAAAATACATGCGAGCTGCCTACAGAATACATGCTGCATATAAACTCCTCAAATGTTAACCTGGCTACGACAACCACAGACAAGTTTATGTAGGCAATGGTTCTCCACATACACTCCTGAGAGATGCAGTGGCAGCATCACCTGGGAACCATCTAAAAAGGCAAACCCCCAGGCCCCATCCCAGACTTTCTGAATTAAAAGCCCTGGGAGTGGAACCAAAGAATCTATGTTGGGAAAAGCCCTCCAGATAAATCTACTACACACTAAATACTGCCCCAGAAAATCACCAAGTTGTAAGAATTAGATCATATGTGTAAACCGCTTCGCTTAGTGACAAGCAAAGAGATACTAGCTAAATGGTTCCTATTATTTTTATTAAGATATATTTAATCTAAAAGTGCTTTCACTCTACTTCTGAACACATGTCCTGGCCTGTATATCAGTAACTCTCTAGTTGATTCAGTTACCTCGCTGCCTAATTACCAACCTTTGAGGCTGCTCCAAACTGCTGCTCACAAACGATATCCAATTGCCTGCCTAGGAACACCCCTGGGTCTAATTACAGCACCTGACCTCTGGCTGTAGGCGCATGACCATCAGCTAGCCCATCACAGGGGCGAGCACCAGTGGCCTCAGAATGGTGCTCACGCAGCTCCAGGCTGGACACCTCCTCTCGTACCCTTAATGTCACCACCCTACGTACACGACATGCAGGGTTCTGGATTGCTCGGATTTGTTGAGGTTTAGATTTTATTTTGTCTTTGCTTTTATTTTTTGAGGATTAGGGGCCTGAGTTGGGGAGAGTTGCTTTTGTTTCCTTAACAGCCGAATAGTAAAACTTTTCCATAAAAACTGTGTATTGCTCAAGGCCAGACCGTTAAGCAGCTGGGGCATTTTTGGGCACTGCCTGTTACTGATTTTATTTCTTTTTCACTGCACTTGCAAGCAAGTCATTTATCTTTAAGTTAGCAAGCAAGAAATGGGAAATAAAAGAAATATGTTTTATTTAAAGCAGTGTTTGGGGTTTGGAATGATGGGGGAAATGACATGGCCTACGCTGATTTCATTTTCATTCCACTGCACTGACAGCAAAACCATTTATCTTTTCTACAGCCCCACTTCCATCTCTCCTCTTTCCCTCCTGTTTCCCTTGTCTGTCCCCTCCACACCCTACTCTTGTCGCACCAGTGTTCTTGAATTTTGATGAGACCAAACTGGGGGAAAGCAGGACAAGTGATTCCTTTGGGTAACAAGCCCCAAGCTATCCGTCTCCTCTGTGATAAACAGATGGAATAAATAAAACATTATTTCAAGGCATAAATCAGAAGAGAACTTCCTTTTTCCATCCAAATGGAACAAATGATAATCAGAGAGACTGTTCCACTCACTCCCACTACTTATTTTCCTTTAAAATGGAGATGCAACATGCTACCAACTAGCGCTGCACCCTATGATGTAGCTGTAAAGCACAACAGAAACAACGTACAATAGCCTCAAAAACTGATGTTCTTTGATAAGTTCTATATGCTTTGTTTTAATGTAATACACTTTCTTATCATGGAATTGGTAGGTAAAGGTAGGCATTACCAACCTGTAAGGAAAAATGGGTTCAATGTTTTACTATAATTACAGTCACTCTGATTTCCCACTCTGCTTGAGTCATACCCAATATGTATTTCTAAATCAAATGGTATTTTCATAATTTTAAAAACTTGAATATCTTTATTTTTATTAATTGAAGCCTCTAAGGATTTATCTGACCTAGATGGACTCTGTCCTTGTTTTTTATTTAACCTTTAACCTCCCATAATCCCCTCTGCTGGCTTCAGCAGAGTTGACAACGGTCTCTAGTTTCCTATCAGACTTCCAATCAGTCAACTGTGAGTAGGGAAATATGGGCTAGCACCTCAAAGCCTAACAAAAGACAAGAATCTGGTGAGCTTTCCATAAATATTTTTGAAATGTGAACTTTATAAAAGAACTTTGAAACTAGTATTCATATTTTCATATATATTTCCAGTGACATAAAATTAGGATGTCAGAAATTATATATATGATATAAATATATATACATACATACATTTCTTACTGTCAGTTGATTATGACTCATATATAGATGCATATATAATTAAGGTTTTAAAATACACTAGATATTATTAAACATGCTCATACAAATTATAAGCTACATCAATAGCAAAAACTCTAGAGATTGTGCCACTTGAAAAACCGTAGTATAGCAATGCAAGCAAGTCAGAAAGAAGGACAATTTTCCTCTCTGTAAAATTACTTCATCCCACTTACAATCTCATCTTGCCTGGTTAAACTATTTCAACAAATTTATCTCTCACCCAGACCACTTATGATTCATGTGTAGTACCATTTCTCTCTAAAATATAACATGGTGAAAATTTAATAAAATTTCACAAGTATCTAGGGTAAAGATTGTCTGTTTGCCTATGAAAGTCTCCAGGTCATAAAAGTAAAAAGTATTCTCCTATTGTGTCTGTCCATAATTACAATGAACTAAATCACTGATAATCTAAAAGAAAATATACAAATATCTCTGTAACAACACTTTAGTGCCAGCATTTGCAAAGAAAATGAGTGGAACGTTGTTTCTGAAAAGAATATCGATCAAACTTAAATTTGACCCATTAATGTGTAATAAGTGACCCTACTTCAGAAAAGAAATTCCAAATTAGGAAATTACTTGGAACGCGTCAGTAACACTCAGCTTCTATTTTAAATCTCCTTGAGTCTGCACCCCACCCAATCAGTGACTGCCTTCACAGGAATTTAATTTTAGTAGGTGTCCATATGAGGTGATCCAAGAAGTTCATGGAAATTTTATATTATTTTTCACTTCCATTTTGTCAAAAAACTTTTTGAAGCCTCCTTATACACAGCATCACAAAAGCATACTATAATCATATCAAATTCAGAATGGAATTTGCGAGATTGGGTTGGAGTATTTCGGCTTCGAATGATATAATTCATAACCTGACATTGTTCAAACCTAGTAGAGCAGTTTTTTCCTCTCTGATACCCCTGGGTAATTTACAATGTATGTCAATATGCAAAAACCAGAGTGCCTGGTGTTGATTAGGCAAAAGCCAAAACACGCACAATTACTAAAACTGGGCTGCTTGCCCTGCATACACTCCTAGCAAGAAAACTGATGAGAAAACGTGTGGGAGACTAGCAGAAAGGGAAGTCTGAGCAGAACGAATTCCCCAAACAATCTTTTGAAAGTCAAAGCTATATCTTTTATATTTCACCCTGATAGGTAATCAAATAGCTTAGGTGTTAATTTTATGTGTTACATTTTCTTTCTTTCTACTATTAATCCGATAAAAGAGAATAACTGCTAAAAGCTAGCTTCATCTTGGATTTAAGGAGCTTTAAAAGGAAAATAAATAGTGTTAACAATGGCAAGGGGGTGGAGATTGTACGATATGTCTTCATTGTGGTCTCAGCAGTTTCCCACACTGGCAATTTCATGATGGGTAGACGTTGAATTCTGAGAAGAAATATCTCTGGTAAGTGTGTTCTAATAGGTGATCAAAAAAATAATGACAATTTCCCAAAGACTAATAATTTTAGAATATCACTCGTGCACATAACCTAATTACTTTTGTTAACAGCACGGGTTAATGGTATAAGAACAATCGTTCATTCTTTCACTCACTCACTTGCCTGACCAGCACTACTTATTTTTTCAGAAACTCTCCTACCCCTGTGAGGGTCCCACCCTCCAGTTCACATCATATTCTCACTTCCTCAATAGAAGTCTTAATGTGAATTAAGGAGAAATACGGACACTGCCCCTGACTCCCTCCCCTCCGAACTCTATTCCCTCTAATTAAAATCTGTTTCTTTAAGGTCTCCACCTTCTTGCACCTCCTCTCACTGGACACATCTGGTCAGTGCACATTATGAAACATCTTTGCCTCTGTAAGCGGGGAAATGAATAAGGCTCCTCCGAAGGAGCGATCCCACCCCTCGCGTGTCAGTTTGAGATAATGGACGACTCACCGGTGGCTGTGACGCTGTACTTTAAATGCAGCCAGGGCCACCAAAGGAAACGCATTTCAGCGAGCGTTCCCACACAGAGACCCCAAAGCAGAAATCAGGTATTAGCCACTGACCACTATAACGAGGGGAACACTGTTAGCTGCGTACCTGAAGGGGACCAGGCTCCCACTGCTGAGGGATTAAGAACACTGCTCGCTAAAGTGCCAGAAGCTGAGCCCCTCACCTTGGAAGGCCCTCAAAATAAGATAAGGAAGAGCTGCCTTCTCAAGGCAGAGTCCACCATAATAATGTGGATAGAGGAAAGCTTTGGGAAACTTCATTTACAGACAGAGCATCAAAATAAGAAGGAGCTACAAATATCAATTAATAACTAGAACATAGAATGTACAGAGTGTGGGATATAAAAAAGACTTCTCCCCAGCTTTGTCTCCCCCAAAGATATGCCAGACATTAGAGGCTGTTTGCAGGCACATGGTGGGAGGTCAGATGCTTAAGAGATATCCGCCCTGAAGGCATTCAGCCATCAGACTACTGTCTGGTCCCACCACAGGTGGGGCTCACTCCCTGCTGTTAGGGACAATGGAATGCTTCCCCTGAAAGCTTGGAGTCTGCAGCTCAAGGGCAATCAAGGTTAGCCCACCATCATGAGTCTAGGATCTGCCCATCTTGTCACATGTGTACCCCCAATAACTCCCCTTCCTATTGTGCGTATACCCCTAGATTGTCTCCCTCATTACTGTAGTACCTATAGTACAACCCTTTCCTGTGACATATGTCTTTACCTGTAATTAGGGGGCTTGCACACCCCCAAAAGATATATAAGCCTTGGTTAGTAATAAATCTTCCTCCTGCCCTCTCTGCCCGCGCTGTGCATGGACCTGGCTGTTGAGATCATGGCCATCCAGGAGGTGAGCATGCTACCAAGAAATGTGTCTGATTTCTTTATTTTACTCTCTCCCATCTCTCCCATTTCTCTATGACTTTATTATAATCTTTATATAGCTCAACAGTACAACTGTGCTTACTGAACCCATGATTATTTGTGGGGGGCTGGCTTCCCCCACAACAGAGTATGAATCTAGTAAAGTTGAAAGTCACCAAAAATGAAATGGAACACACAGAGATCAATATCCTACATATTCGTGAGCTGAATGGAATGGTTTTGATCAGTTTGAATCAGGTAGTGATTTGGCTATGGGAAGTGGGATAGTGTCAAACTCATCATCAAAGAGAATACTTGAAGCGCTCCCTTGAAGAACAATGTTGTCCGTGATAAAATATTATCTATACATCTACAGGAAGTCCTGTTAATACAACTTGTATCCAAATTTACAAACTAACACTAAAGCTACTGGTGAAGACATTGAAGAACTGTACCAATTTCTTCAGTATGAAACTGAACAAATATGCTATCAAGATGCCATCACAGTTATTGGCAATTGCAATGCAAAAGCTGGCAACAAAGAAAAAGGGGCAGTCATTGGGAACTATGACCCTGCTGACAGAAACAGTAACAGAATTTTGCAAGAACAATGACTCCTTAAGGATCTCTGTAGGCATGGTGGGCTATGCATTGAGCTTCAAACCACAAGGTCAGTGGTTCAAACACACCAGCAGCCCTGAAAGATAAAGATGAAGTTGTCTTACTCCTATAGAGATTTAGTCTCAGAAATCCAAAGGGGCAGTTCTACTCTATCCTACAGGGTTACTATGGACTTGAGTTAACAAATTCTGCAATGCAAATACCTTGTTCAACAACATAAACTGTGACTTGTACACATGGATCTCAACAGGTAGAGTACACAGGGATCAAAGGGACCACATTTTGAAGTTGGAGAAATGCAATATCAGCAGCCAAAGTGAAGCCATGAGCCAACTGTGGAACAGATCACCAATTGCTCACACACAAGTTCAAGTTGAAACTAAAGAAAATGAAAACAAATTGACATCGCTAAAATACAACTTTGAGTATATCCCATCTGAATTTCAAGAATACCTGTGGAACAGATATGCTCCATAGAAAACTAATGAGAGAAAATCTGTCATCTGTAGGTTGACATGAAGCTCATACATGAAGAAAACAAAAGGTGTTTAAAAGACAGGAAGCAAAAAGAGATCAAAATCCATATCAGAATAGACTCTAAAGCTAACTCCTGAACATATACAGCTATAGAAAACTGCAGAGAGGATAAAGTAAGAGCTTAAGGTGACCAAAATGAAGATGGAAGTTATCAAATAAAACCATAAGTACCACATGGAAGTAAAACTTTGCCAAAGATAATTCAACAATAGTCAATGCAGCATATTGACAGGTACCAGGCAGAATTTCAAGCTGGATTCAGAAGAGGACATGCAACAAGACTAACAATGACAGAAGATCCCAGAAAGATGTTTACTTGTGTTTTATTGATGGACTATGCAGAGTCATGAAGCTGTGTGCATCATAACAAACTCTGGGTAACATTGAGAATAACGGGAATTCCAAAATGCTGATATCATAGTGCTTATGCAAAGCCTGTACATGGACTAAGAGGCAGCCATAGGAACATGAATGGATGTACACATTGGTTTAAAATCAAACAAGGTGTGTGTTAGGGTTGTATCCTTCACTATACTTATGCAATAGCATGCTGATCAAAAGATCTGTGAAGCTGCATGATATAAAGAAGAAATTGGCATCAAGATTGTAGGAAGGCATACTAAGAACCTGTGATATGCAGATTATACAACCTTACCTGCTGAAGGTGAGGAGGAGGAAGAATTTGCTGATTAAGATGAAGGACAGTCGCTTTTTAGTATAGGTTGCAATTCAATGCAAAGAAAACAAAAATACTCACAACTGGACCAATGGGTAACATCACAATAAACAGGGGAAAGATCAGTGTTTGCAAAAATTTTATTTTGTTGGTTTTTTCCCCCAAAAACCATTTTATTGGGGGCTAATATATTGTCATCCCATAGTTCAATCACATGGCGCAATACTGTACAACTGCTACCACAATCAGGTTCAAAACATTCGCTTCCTTCTTGAACTCTGACATCATCTCTCTCTCTTCTCCCATCACCCTCAATCATACTCCCAGAAACCCTTATTCTGCCTGCTGTCTCTATAGGTTCATCATTCCTGGATCTGATCAACAGAAAAATGTAACAAAAATTCAAGATAATTACCCCCAAAGACAAATTGCATCTAAAATAAAACCCAGTATAAAAACACAGACGCACACACAACACAGAAAATATTGAAAACCAGATCAGGCCCAACATTCATCACAGGAGCTTACCCTCAATGATAAAATACATCGAAGATAAACCCCGTAATGAAAAAAAGAAAGAAACTACAGAAAATGATGAAAACCAGATCAGGCTTAACAGAGGGGAAATCAGCTGCCAAGGTTTTCACTGCTCAAGTTAGGTTATCATTTTGATCTCCCTAGAGTCATCTTGCCATGCCCTTGGTTTGGCAACCAGTTTCGTCCCATCCCTCAATTATGGATCTAGGGAATCAAGGAAGACTTATTTCCTATGTAGAACTCACAAACGTATCTTGGGCGCCCCCCATCACTCATAGCCTTCTGCAAACTAATGTCTCACAATTTAGGTTCTGATATTGTTGACCTCCTTTGGCTTCAGATGATATGGTTTATAATCCTTTGGTGGTCACTGATATTGGTGTACTTCTAAGTGGATTTAGTTGACATCTCACTTAGATGGCTGCTTATTTGGAAACAATCCTTTAAGACTTCTGATGTTATCTTTTTTCTGATAGTAAAGCACCATCTAATTTCTTCACCACACTTTGATATAGCATTCATATATCCTCGGTTCCCTATCAAGCAGGGCCATGATGTAAGCACTAATTGTTCTCTATAGGATATCGTATGAACCCAAAATCTATTTCTGGATGTATGGATTTTTATCTGCATTTGGCTCCCTTTAGAGACCGCATTGTCAATTTATGTTAGAGAGTCTTATTGATCACCTCCTTGAGGCAAAAAGATCTTCTGTTAATATTGTCATTGATTAGCCCCTGGTACCTAATTTTTTTTAAATAGAGATATCGGTCCAATGTAGACTAACTCCCTATCGCAGGACCTGAATTATTCGCTTGTACAGAATCAATCGTTTCATGGCTGGACGCTACTTATACAAACAATGGGAGTTGGCTGCCAGGGAAAACTTAAAATAATACTCACTGAGAATGTCAGTCACAGGTTTGCTAGAATGATATATATCTTCCTATAGCATATGGGGCATTGATGTGGTAAGACAATGATTGTCAGCCTACTGACTGTTCAATAATCTTGGTATAGCTGCCTTCTGTTTAGTAACCAGGAAATTTAGTGAAATATTTCATTAGGCAAATCTGCCACACAAAACTACTTTAAGGTGTCGAAGAGCAAGCAGGTCACTTTGAAGACTAAGGTGTGCCTGACCAGGCCCTGGTGTTTTCAATTTCCTCATATGCAAGTGAAAATTCGACAATGAATAAGGGAGATGGAAGAATTGATGCATTTTAATTAATATGTTGGAGAAGAATACTGAAAGTATTGTGGACTGTGAGAAGAACAAATAAATATGTATTCAAAGAAGTACAGCCAAATTGTTCCTTAGATACTCTAGTGGTCTTCTACTTGACCAGAAGTGCTGTTCTATTCCATAACTCGACCAGTTCAAATCAAACTAGTCTTAAAATGATCAGTTCATATCACTAAGGTCTTCATTGGTTAATGTTTGTATCGGGCCTTTCTTCCTACTCTGTCTTAGTCTACAAGCGCTGCTAAACCTATTCACTGCGGATGACCCAGTTGGTACTTGAAAGACCAGAGGCATAGCTTCTAGGATCACTGCAACACGCAGCCATCAGAGCACAGCAAACTAACAATCGGGTGGAGGTCTAAATCAGGGTGTTTACATCGGGAATTCCAGTTCAACCCACTGCTGATAATTTCAACATCCATCTCACGTACACTGAATCAGAATCTACATTTTAATAGGGTCTAAAAGAATCACATGAATATCTTGTCCAACTATAGAGTCAGTTTCAATTTATCTGGAGAAAAAAAGGAAATTTTCAACAGGAGGTTAACCAGAAAAAATAGGTTGGAAGATTTTATTTAAATTACATCCATATACACTTCACATAACAATATTAATAAAGATGGCTTTCATCAGTAACAAGGAACAATTTGACACCCAGACTGACATTTGTTTTTAATGGTCAGCAAGAATACATTTTCTCCCTCCAAAACTAGACAATTATTTTCTTGTATGCACTGCATCCAATATTGAGCCTGTAGTCCCATAACCAAGAATCAAATATTCTGTAAATGGCAAAATGCATGTTACAATAATTAGTTATATACTCGTGTATAAACCAAATTTTTCAGCACATTTTTTATGCAGTTTTTGTGGTAAAATCAGGTGCCTCAGTTGTTAATCAGGTCAGCTTATACTCAAGTATATACGGTAGTTAAGGCAAATAAAATGTACCATTAAAAAGAACTGGCAGTCATATTTTCAATTTCACTAAATAATCCTTCATTTCAAAGTAATTACATTTATCCTTATAGAACCTCGACATCGGAGGTTCTCAAACTGTGGGTTGCGACCCATTTGGAGGTCGAATGACCCTTTCACAGGGTTCGCCCGATTCATAAGAGTAGCAAAATTACAGTTATGAAGTAGCAACAAAAATAATGAGGAACTACATCAAAGGGCCGTGGCGTTAGGAAGGTTGAGAACCACTGCTCTAAATAGAAAGATTGACTTGACTAACAGT
>NW_027457819.1:0-71925 GCF_050624435.1 Tenrec ecaudatus
CTAGGGCTCCCCTAGGATTTAGGCTAGGGCTCCCCCGGGCTAAGGCTAGGGCTCCCCTAGCCTTCAGGCTAGGGATCCCCTAGGCTTTAGGCTAGGGCTCCCCCGGGCTAAGGCTAGGGCTCCCCTAGCCTTCAGGCTAGGGCTCCCCTAGGCTTTAGGCTAGGGCTCCCCCGGGCTAAGGCTAGGGCTCCCCTAGCCTTGAGGCTAGGGCTCCCCTAGGCTTTAGGCTAGGGCTCCCCCGGGCTAAGGCTAGGGCTCCCCTAGCCTTCAGGCTAGGGCTCCCCTAGGCTTTAGGCTAGGGCTCCCCCGGGCTAAGGCTAGGGCTCCCCTAGCCTTCAGGCTAGGGCTCCCCTAGGCTTTAGGCTAGGGCTCCCCCGGGCTAAGGCTAGGGCTCCCCTAGCCTTCAGGCTAGGGCTCCCCTAGGCTTTAGGCTAGGGCTCCCCCGGGCTAAGGCTAGGGCTCCCCTAGCCTTCAGTCTAGGGCTCCCCTAGGCTTTAGGCTAGGGCTCCCCCGGGCTAAGGCTAGGGCTCCCCTAGCCTTCAGGCTAGGGCTCCCCTAGGCTTTAGGCTAGGGCACCCCTAGGCTTTAGGCTCCCCTAGGCTAAGGCTAGGGCTCCCCTAGCCTTCAGGCTAGGGCACCCCTAGGCTTTAGGCTCCCCTAGGCTAAGGCTAGGGCTCCCCTAGCCTTCAGGCTAGGGCACCCCTAGGCTTTAGGCTAGGGCTCCCCTAGGCTAAGGCTAGGGCTCCCCTAGCCTTCAGGCTAGGGCACCCCTAGGCTTTAGGCTAGGGCTCCCCTAGGCTAAGTTAGGGCTCCCCTAGCCTTCAGGCTAGGGCACCCCTAGGCTTTAGGCTAGGGCTCCCCTAGGCTAAGGCTAGGGCTCCCCTAGCCTTCAGGCTAGGGCACCCCTAGGCTTTAGGCTAGGGCTCCCCTAGGCTAAGGCTAGGGCTCCCCTAGCCTTCAGGCTGGGGCACCCCTAGGCTTTAGGCTAGGGCTCCCCTAGGCTAAGGCTAGGGCTCCCCTAGCCTTCAGGCTGGGGCACCCCTAGGCTTTAGGCTAGGGCTCCCCTAGGCTAAGGCTAGGGCTCCCCTAGCCTTCAGGCTGGGGCACCCCTAGGCTTTAGGCTAGGGCTCCCCTAGGCTAAGGCTAGGGCTCCCCTAGCCTTCAGGCTGGGGCACCCCTAGGCTTTAGGCTAGGGCTCCCCTAGGCTAAGGCTAGGGCTCCCCTAGCCTTCTGGCTGGGGCACCCCTAGGCTTTAGGCTAGGGCTCCCCTAGGCTAAGGCTAGGGCTCCCCTAGCCTGCAGGCTGGGGCACCCCTAGGCTTTAGGATTGGGCTCCCCTAGGCTAAGGCTAGGGCTCCCCTAGCCTTCAGGCTAGGGCACCCCTAGGCTTTAGGCTAGGGCTCCCCTAGGCTAAGGCTAGGGCTCCCCTAGCCTTCAGGCTAGGGCACCCCTAGGCTTTAGGCTAGGACTCCCCTAGGCTAAGGCTAGGGCTCCCCTAGCCTTCAGGCTGGGGCACCCCTAGGCTTTAGGGTAGGGCTCCCCTAGGCTAAGGCTAGGGCTCCCCTAGCCTTCAGGCTGGGGCACCCCTAGGCTTTAGGCTAGGGCTCCCCTAGGCTAAGGCTAGGGCTCCCCTAGCCTTCAGGCTGGGGCACCCCTAGGCTTTAGGCTAGGGCTCCCCTAGGCTAAGGCTAGGGCTCCCCTAGCCTTCAGGCTGGGGCACCCCTAGGCTTTAGGCTAGGGCTCCCCTAGGCTAAGGCTAGGGCTCCCCTAGCCTTCAGGCTGGGGCACCCCTAGGCTTTAGGCTAGGGCTCCCCTAGGCTAAGGCTAGGGCTCCCCTAGCCTTCAGGCTGGGGCACCCCTAGGCTTTAGGCTAGGGCTCCCCTAGGCTAAGGCTAGGGCTCCCCTAGCCTTCAGGCTGGGGCACCCCTAGGCTTTAGGCTAGGGCTCCCCTAGGCTAAGGCTAGGGCTCCCCTAGCCTTCAGGCTGGGGCACCCCTAGGCTTTAGGCTAGGGCTCCCCTAGGCTAAGGCTAGGGCTCCCCTAGCCTTCTGGCTAGGGCACCCCTAGGCTTTAGGCTCCCCTAGGCTAAGGCTAGGGCTCCCCTAGCCTTCAGGCTAGGGCACCCCTAGGCTTTAGGCTCCCCTAGGCTAAGGCTAGGGCTCCACTAGGCTTCAGGCTAGGGCACCCCTAGGCTTTAGGCTCCCCTAGGCTAAGGCTAGGGCTCCCCTAGCCTTCAGGCTAGGGCACCCCTAGGCTTTAGGCTCCCCTAGGCTAAGGCTAGGGCTCCCCTAGCCTTCAGGCTAGGGCACCCCTAGGCTTTAGGCTCCCCTAGGCTAAGGCTAGGGCTCCCCTAGCCTTCAGGCTGGGGCACCCCTAGGCTTTAGGCTAGGGCTCCCCTAGGCTAAGGCTAGGGCTCCCCTAGCCTTCAGGCTGGGGCACCCCTAGGCTTTAGGCTAGGGCTCCCCTAGGCTAATGCTAGGGCTCCCCTAGCCTTCAGGCTGGGGCACCCCTAGGCTTTAGGCTAGGGCTCCCCTAGGCTAAGGCTAGGGCTCCCCTAGCCTTCAGGCTGGGGCACCCCTAGGCTTTAGGCTAGGGCTCCCCTAGGCTAAGGCTAGGGCTCCCCTAGCCTTCAGGCTGGGGCACCCCTAGGCTTTAGGCTAGGGCTCCCCTAGGCTAAGGCTAGGGCTCCCCTAGCCTTCAGGCTGGGGCACCCCTAGGCTTTAGGCTAGGGCTCCCCTAGGCTAAGGCTAGGGCTCCACTAGCCTTCAGGCTGGGGCACCCCTAGGCTTTAGGCTAGGGCTCCCCTAGGCTAAGGCTAGGGCTCCCCTAGCCTTCAGGCTGGGGCACCCCTAGGCTTTAGGCTAGGGCTCCCCTAGGCTAAATCTAGGGCTCCCCTAGCCTTCAGGCTGGGGCACCCCTAGGCTTTAGGCTAGGGCTCCCCTAGGCTAAGGCTAGGGCTCCCCTAGCCTTCAGGCTGGGGCACCCCTAGGCTTTAGGCTAGGGCTCCCCTAGGCTAAGGCTAGGGCTCCCCTAACCTTCAGGCTGGGGCACCCCTAGGCTTTAGGCTAGGGCTCCCCTAGGCTAAGGCTAGGGCTCCCCTAGCCTTCAGGCTGGGGCACCCCTAGGCTTTAGGCTAGGGCTCCCCTAGGCTAAGGCTAGGGCTCCCCTAGCCTTCAGGCTGCGGAACCCCTAGGCTTTAGGCTAGGGCTCCCCTAGGCTAAGGCTAGGGCTCCCTTAGCCTTCAGGCTGGGGCACACCTAGGCTTTAGGCTAGGGCTCCCCTAGGCTAAGGCTAGGGCTCCCCTAGCCTTCAGGCTGGGGCACCCCTAGGCTTTAGGCTAGGGCTCCCCTAGGCTAAGGCTAGGGCTCCCCTAGCCTTCAGGCTGGGGCACCCCTAGGCTTTAGGCTAGGGCTCCCCTAGGCTAAGGCTAGGGCTCCTCTAGCCTTCAGGCTGGGGCACCCCTAGGCTTTAGGCTAGGGCTCCCCTAGGCTAAGGCTAGGGCTCCCCTAGCATTCAGGCTGGGGCACCCCTAGGCTTCAGGCTAGGGCTCCCCTAGGCTAAGGCTAGGGCTCCCCTAGCCTTCAGGCTAGGGCACCCCTAGGCTTTAGGCTCCCCTAGGCTAAGGCTAGGGCTCCCCTAGCCTTCAGGCTAGGGCACCCCTAGGCTTTAGGCTCCCCTAGGCTAAGGCTAGGGCTCCCCTAGCCTTCAGGCTAGGGCACCCCTAGGCTTTAGGCTCCCCTAGGCTAAGGCTAGGGCTCCCCTAGCCTTCAGGCTAGGGCACCCCTAGGCTTTAGGCTCCCCTAGGCTAAGGCTAGGGCTCCCCTAGCCTTCAGGCTAGGGCACCCCTAGGCTTTAGGCTCCCCTAGGCTAAGGCTAGGGCTCCCCTAGCCTTCAGGCTAGGGCACCCCTAGGCTTTAGGCTCCCCTAGGCTAAGGCTAGGGCTCCCCTAGCCTTCAGGCTAGGGCACCCCTAGGCTTTAGGCTAGGACTCCCCTAGGCTAAGGCTAGGGCTCCCCTAGCCTTCAGGCTAGGGCACCCCTAGGCTTTAGGCTAGGGCTCCCCTAGGCTAAGGCTAGGGCTCCCCTAGCCTTCAGGCTAGGGCACCCCTAGGCTTTAGGCTAGGGCTCCCCTAGGCTAAGGCTAGGACTCCCCTAGCCTTCAGGCTAGGGCACTCCTAGGCTTTAGGCTCCCCTAGGCTAAGGCTAGGGCTCCCCTAGCCTTCAGGCTAGGGCACCCCTAGGCTTTAGGCTCCCCTAGGCTAAGGCTAGGGCTCCCCTAGCCTTCAGGCTGGGGCACCCCTAGGGTATAGGCTAGGGCTCCCCTAGGCTAAGGCTAGGGCTCCCCTAGCCTTCAGGCTGGGGCACCCCTAGGCTTTAGGCTAGGGCTCCCCTAGGCTAAGGCTAGGGCTCCCCTACCCTTCAGGCTGGGGCACCCCTAGGCTTTAGGCTAGGGCTCCCCTAGGCTAAGGCTAGGGCTCCCATAGCCTTCAGGCTGGGGCACCCCTAGGCTTTAGGCTAGGGCTCCCCTAGGCTAAGGCTAGGGCTCCCCTAACCTTCAGGCTGGGGCACCCCTAGGCTTTAGGCTAGGGCTCCCCTAGGCTAAGGCTAGGGCTCCCCTAGCCTTAAGGCTGGGGCACCCCTAGGCTTTAGGCTAGGGCTCCCCTAGGCTAAGGCTAGGGCTCCCCTAGCCTTCAGGCTGGGGCACCCTTAGGCTTTAGGCTAGGGCTCCCCTAGGCTAAGGCTAGGGCTCCCCTAGCCTTCAGGCTAGGGCACCCCTAGGCTTTAGGCTCCCCTAGGCTTAGGCTAGGGCTCCCCTAGCCTTCAGGCTAGGGCACCCCTAGGCTTTAGGCTCCCCTAGGCTAAGGCTAGGGCTCCCCTAGCCTTCAGGCTAGGGCACCCCTAGGCTTTAGGCTCCCCTAGGCTAAGGCTAGGGCTCCCCTAGCCTTCAGGCTACGGCACCCCTAGGCTTTAGGCTCCCCTAGGCTAAGGCTAGGGCTCCCCTAGCCTTCAGGCTAGGGCACCCCTAGGCTTTAGGCTAGGGCTCCCCTAGGCTAAGGCTAGGGCTCCCCTAGCCTTCAGGCAAGGGCACCCCTAGGCTTTAGGCTAGGGCTCCCCTAGGCTAAGGCTAGGGCTCCCCTAGCCTTCAGGCTGGGGCACCCCTAGGCTTTAGGCTAGGGCTCCCCTAGGCTAAGGCTAGGGCTCCCCTAGCCTTCAGGCTGGGGCACCCCTAGGCTTTAGGCTAGGGCTCCCCTAGGCTAAGGCTAGGGCTCCCCTAGCCTTCAGGCTCGGGGACCCCTAGGCTTTAGGCTAGGGCTCCCCTAGGCTAAGGCTAGGGCTCCCCTAGCCTTCAGGCTGGGGCACCCCTAGGCTTTAGGCTAGGGCTCCCCTAGGCTAAGGCTAGGGCTCCCCTAGCCTTCAGGCTGGGGCACCCCTAGGCTTTAGGCTAGGGCTCCCCTAGGCTAAGGCTAGGGCTCCCCTAGCCTTCAGGCTGGGGCACCCCTAGGCTTTAGGCTAGGGCTCCCCTAGGCTAAGGCTAGGGCTCCCCTAGCCTTCAGGCTGGGGCACCCCTAGGCTTTAGGCTAGGGCTCCCCTAGGCTAAGGCTAGGGCTCCCCTAGCCTTCAGGCTGGGGCACCCCTAGGCTTTAGGCTAGGGCTCCCCTAGGCTAAGGCTAGGGCTCCCCTAGCCTTCAGGCTGGGGCACCCCTAGGCTTTAGGCTAGGGCTCCCCTAGGCTAAGTCTAGGGCTCCCCTAGCCTTCAGGCTGGGGCACCCCTAGGCTTTAGGCTAGGGCTCCCCTAGGCTAAGGCTAGGGCTCCCCTAGCCTTCAGGCTGGGGCACCCCTAGGCTTTAGGCTAGGGCTCCCCTAGGCTAAGGCTAGGGCTCCCCTAGCCTTCAGGCTGGGGCACCCCTAGGTTTTAGGCTAGGGCTCACCTAGGCTAAGGCTAGGGCTCCCCTAGCCTTCAGGCTGGGGCACCCCTAGGCTTTAGGCTAGGGCTCCCCTAGGCTAAGGCTAGGGCTCCCCTAGCCTTCAGGCTGGGGCACCCCTAGGCTTTAGGCTAGGGCTCCCCTAGGCTAAGGCTAGGGCTCCCCTAGCCTTCAGGCTGGGGCACCCCTAGGCTTTAGGCTAGGGCTCCCCTAGGCTAAGGCTAGGGCTCCCCTAGCCTTCAGGCTGGGGCACCCCTAGGCTTTAGGCTCCCCTAGGCTAAGGCTAGGGCTCCCCTAGCCTTCAGGCTAGGGCACCCCTAGGCTTTAGGCTCCCCTAGGCTAAGGCTACGGCTCCCCTAGCCTTCAGGCTAGGGCACCCCTAGGCTTTAGGCTAGGGCTCCCCTAGGCTAAGGCTAGGGCTCCCCTAGCCTTCAGGCAAGGGCACCCCTAGGCTTCAGGCTAGGGCTCCCCTAGGCTAAGGCTAGGGCTCCCCTAGCCTTCAGGCTAGGGCCCCCCATGGCTTCAGGCTAGGGCTCCCCTAGGCTAAGGCTAGGGCTCCCCTAGCCTTCAGGCTAGGGCACCCCTAGGCTTCAGGCTAGGGCTCCCCTAGGCTAAGGCTAGGGCTCCCCTAGCCTTCAGGCTAGGGCACCCCTAGGCTGTAGGCTAGGGCTCCCCTAGGCTAAGGCTAAGGCTCCCCTAGCCTTCAGGCTAGGGCACCCCTAGGCTTCAGGCTAGGGCTCCCCTAGGCTAAGGCTAGGGCTCCCCTAGCCTTCAGGCTAGGGCACCCCTAGGCTTTAGGCTAGGGCTCCCCTAGGCTAAGGCTAGGGCTCCCCTAGCCTTCAGGCTAGGGCACCCCTAGGCTTTAGGCTAGGGCTCCCCTAGGCTAAGGCTAGGGCTCCCCTAGCCTTCAGGCTAGGGCACCCCTAGGCTTTAGGCTACCCAAGGCTAAGGCTAGGGCTCCCCTAGCCTTCAGGCTAGGGCACCCTTAGGCTTTAGGCTCCCCTAGGCTAAGGCTAGGGCTCCCCTAGTCTTCAGGCTGGGGCACCCCTAGGCTTTAGGCTAGGGCTCCCCTAGGCTAAGGCTAGGGCTCCCCTAGCCTTCAGGCTGGGGCACCCCTAGGCTTTAGGCTAGGGCTCCCCTAGGCTAAGGCTAGGGCTCCCCTAGCCTTCAGGCTGGGGCACCGCTAGGCTTTAGGCTAGGGCTCCCCTAGGCTAAGGCTAGGGCTCCCCTAGCCTCAGGCTGGGGCACCCCTAGGCTTTAGGCTAGGGCTCCCCTAGGCTAAGGCTAGGGCTCCCCTAGCCTTCAGGCTGGGGCACCGCTAGGCTTTAGGCTAGGGCTCCCCTAGGCTAAGGCTAGGGCTCCCCTAGCCTTCAGGCTGGGGCACCCCTAGGCTTTAGGCTAGGGCTCCCCTAGGCTAAGGCTAGGGCTCCCCTAGCCTTCAGGCTCGGGCACCCCTAGGCTTTAGGCTAGGGCTCCCCTAGGCTAAGGCTAGGGCTCCCCTAGCCTTCAGGCTGGGGCACCCCTAGGCTTTAGGCTAGGGCTCCCCTAGGCTAAGGCTAGGGCTCCCCTAGCCTTCAGGCTGGGGCACCCCTAGGCTTTAGGCTAGGGCTCCCCTAGGCTAAGGCTAGGTCTCCCCTAGCCTTCAGGCTGGGGCACCCCTAGGCTTTAGGCTAGGGCTCCCCTAGGCTAAGGCTAGGGCTCCCCTAGCCTTCAGGCTGGGGCACCCCTAGGCTTTAGGCTAGGGCTCCCCTAGGCTAAGGCTAGGGCTCCCCTAGCCTTCAGGCTGCGGAACCCCTAGGCTTTAGGCTAGGGCTCCCCTAGGCTAAGGCTAGGGCTCCCCTAGCCTTCAGGCTGGGGCACCCCTAGGCTTTAGGCTAGGGCTCCCCTAGGGTAAGGCTAGGGCTCCCCTAGCCTTCAGGCTGGGGCACCCCTAGGCTTTAGGCTAGGGCTCCCCCAGGCTAAGGCTAGGGCTCCCCTAGCCTTCAGGCTGGGGCACCCCTAGGCTTTAGGCTAGGGCTCCCCTAGGCTAAGGCTAGGGCTCCCCTAGCCTTCAGGCTGGGGCACCCCTAGGCTTTAGGCTAGGGCTCCCCTACGCTAAGGCTAGGGCTCCCCTAGCCTTCAGGCTAGGGCACCCCTAGGCTTTAGGCTCCCCTAGGCTAAGGCTAGGTCTCCCCTAGCCTTCAGGCTAGGGCACCCCTAGGCTTTAGGCTCCCCTAGGCTAAGGCTAGGGCTCCCCTAGCCTTCAGGCTAGGGCACCCCTAGGCTTTAGGCTCCCCTAGGCTAAGGCTAGGGCTCCCCTAGCCTTCAGGCTACGGCACCCCTAGGCTTTTGGCTCCCCTAGGCTAAGGCTAGGGCTCCCCTAGCCTTCAGGTTAGGGCACCCCTAGGCTTTAGGCTAGGGCTCCCCTAGGCTAAGGCTAGGGCTCCCCTAGACTTTAGGCAGGGGCACCCCTAGGCTTTAGGCTAGGGCTCCCCTAGGCTAAGGCTAGGGCTCCCCTAGCCTTCAGGCTGGGGCACCCCTAGGCTTTAGGCTAGGGCTCCCCTAGGCTAAGGCTAGGGCTCCCCGAGCCTTCAGGCTGGGGCACCCCTAGGCTTTAGGCTAGGGCTCCCCTAGGCTAAGGCTAGGGCTCCCCTAGCCTTCAGGCTGGGGGACCCCTAGGCTTTAGGCTAGGGCTCCCCTAGGCTAAGGCTAGGGCTCCCCTAGCCTTCAGGCTGGGGCACCCCTAGGCTTTAGGCTAGGGCTCCCCTAGGCTAAGGATAGGGCTCCCCTAGCCTTCAGGCTGGGGCACCCCTAGGCTTTAGGCTAGGGCTCCCCTAGGCTAAGGCTAGGGCTCCCCTAGCCTTCAGGCTGGGGCACCCCTAGGCTTTAGGCTAGGGCTCCCCTAGGCTAAGGCTAGGGCTCCCCTAGCCTTCAGGCTGGGGCACCCCTAGGCTTTAGGCTAGGGCTCCCCTAGGCTAAGGCTAGGGCTCCCCTAGCCTTCAGGCTGGGGCACCCCTAGGCTTTAGGCTAGGGCTCCCCTAGGCTAAGGCTAGGGCTCTTCTAGCCTTCAGGCTGGGGCACCCCTAGGCTTTAGGCTAGGGCTCCCCTAGGCTAAGGCTAGGGCTCCCCTAGCCTTCAGGCTGGGGCACCCCTAGGCTTTAGGCTAGGGCTCCCCTAGGCTAAGGCTAGGGCTCCCCTAGCCTTCAGGCTGGGGCACCCCTAGGCTTTAGGCTAGGGCTCCCCTAGGCTAAGGCTAGGGCTCCCCTAGCCTTCAGGCTGGGGCACCCCTAGGCTTTAGGCTAGGGCTCCCCTAGGCTAAGGCTAGGGCTCCCCTAGCCTTCAGGCTGGGGCACCCCTAGGCTTTAGGCTAGGGCTCCCCTAGGCTAAGGCTAGGGCTCCCCTAGCCTTCAGGCTAGGGCACCCCTAGGCTTTAGGCTCCCCTAGGCTAAGGCTAGGGCTCCCCTAGCCTTCAGGCTAGGGCACCCCTAGGCTTTAGGCTCCCCTAGGCTAAGGCTAGGGCTCCCCTAGCCTTCAGGCTAGGGCACCCCTAGGCTTTAGGCTAGGGCTCCCCTAGGCTAAGGCTAGGGCTCCCCTAGCCTTCAGGCTAGGGCACCCCTAGGCTTCAGGCTAGGGCTCCCCTAGGCTAAGGCTAGGGCTCCCCTAGCCTTCAGGCTAGGGCACCCCTAGGCTTCAGGCTAGGGCTCCCCTAGGCTAAGGCTAGGGCTCCCCTAGCCTTCAGGCTAGGGCCCCCCATGGCTTCAGGCTAGGGCTCCCCTAGGCTAAGGCTAGGGCTCACCTAGCCTTCAGGCTAGGGCACCCCTAGGCTTCAGGCTATGGCTCCCCTAGGCTAAGGCTAGGGCTCCCCTAGCCTTCAGGCTAGGGCACCCCTAGGCTGTAGGCTAGGGCTCCCCTAGGCTAAGGCTAAGGCTCCCCTAGCCTTCAGGCTAGGGCACCCCTAGGCTTTAGGCTAGGGCTCCCCTAGGCTAAGGCTAGGGCTCCCCTAGCCTTCAGGCTAGGGCACCCCTAGGCTTTAGGCTAGGGCTCCCCTAGGCTAAGGCTAGGGCTCCCCTAGCCTTCAGGCTAGGGCACCCCTAGGCTTTAGGCTAGGGCTCCCCTAGGCTAAGGCTAGGGCTCCCCTAGCCTTCAGGCTAGGGCACCCCTAGGCTTTAGGCTAGGGCTCCCCTAGGCTAAGGCTAGGGCTCCCCTAGCCTTCAGGCTAGGGCACCCCTAGGCTTTAGGCTCCCCAAGGCTAAGGCTAGGGCTCCCCTAGCCTTCAGGCTAGGGCACCCCTAGGCTTTAGGCTCCCCTAGGCTAAGGCTAGGGCTCCCCTAGCCTTCAGGCTGGGGCACCCCTAGGCTTTAGGCTAGGGCTCCCCTAGGCTAAGGCTAGGGCTCCCCTAGCCTTCAGGCTGGGGCACCCCTAGGCTTTAGGCTAGGGCTCCCCTAGGCTAAGGCTAGGGCTCCCCTAGCCTTCAGGCTGGGGCACCCCTAGGCTTTAGGCTAGGGCTCCCCTAGGCTAAGGCTAGGGCTCCCCTAGCCTTCAGGCTGGGGCACCCCTAGGCTTTAGGCTAGGGCTCCCCTAGGCTAAGGCTAGGGCTCCCCTAGCCTTCAGGCTGGGGCACCCCTAGGCTTTAGGCTAGGGCTCCCCTAGGCTAAGGCTAGGGCTCCCCTAGCCTTCAGGCTGGGGCACCCCTAGGCTTTAGGCTAGGGCTCCCCTAGGCTAAGGCTAGGGCTCCCCTAGCCTTCAGGCTGGGGCACCCCTAGGCTTTAGGCTAGGGCTCCCCTAGGCTAAGGCTAGGGCTCCCCTAGCCTTCAGGCTGGGGCACCCCTAGGCTTTAGGCTAGGGCTCCCCTAGGCTAAGGCTAGGGCTCCCCTAGCCTTCAGGCTCGGGCACCCCTAGGCTTTAGGCTAGGGCTCCCCTAGGCTAAGGCTAGGGCTCCCCTAGCCTTCAGGCTGGGGCACCCCTAGGCTTTAGGCTAGGGCTCCCCTAGGCTAAGGCTAGGGCTCCCCTAGCCTTCAGGCTGGGGCACCCCTAGGCTTTAGGCTAGGGCTCCCCTAGGCTAAGGCTAGGGCTCCCCTAGCCTTCAGGCTGGGGCACCCCTAGGCTTTAGGCTAGGGCTCCCCTAGGCTAAGGCTAGGGCTCCCCTATCCTTCAGGCTGCGGAACCCCTAGGCTTTAGGCTAGGGCTCCCCTAGGCTAAGGCTAGGGCTCCCCTAGCCTCAGGCTGGGGCACCCCTAGGCTTTAGGCTAGGGCTCCCCTAGGCTAAGGCTAGGGCTCCCCTAGCCTTCAGGCTGGGGCACCCCTAGGCTATAGGCTAGGGCTCCCCCAGGCTAAGGCTAGGGCTCCCCTAGCCTTCAGGCTGGGGCACCCCTAGGCTTTAGGCTAGGGCTCCCCTAGGCTAAGGCTAGGGCTCCCCTAGCCTTCAGGCTGGGGCACCCCTAGGCTTCAGGCTAGGGCTCCCCTAGGCTAAGGCTAGGGCTCCCCTAGCCTTCAGGCTAGGGCACCCCTAGGCTTTAGGCTCCCCTAGGCTAAGGCTAGGGCTCCCCTAGCCTTCAGGCTAGGGCACCCCTAGGCTTTAGGCTCCCCTAGGCTAAGGCTAGGGCTCCCCTAGCCTTCAGGCTAGGGCACCCCTAGGCTTTAGGCTCCCCTAGGCTAAGGCTAGGGCTCCCCTAGCCTTCAGGCTAGGGCACCCCTAGGCTTTAGGCTCCCCTAGGCTAAGGCTAGGGCTCCCCTAGCCTTCAGGCTAGGGCACCCCTAGGCTTTAGGCTCCCCTAGGCTAAGGCTAGGGCTCCCCTAGCCTTCAGGCTAGGGCACCCCTAGGCTTTAGGCTCCCCTAGGCTAAGGCTAGGGCTCCCCTAGCCTTCAGGCTAGGGCACCCCTAGGCTTTAGGCTCCCCTAGGCTAAGGCTAGGGCTCCCCTAGCCTTCAGGCTAGGGCACCCCTAGGCTTTAGGCTCCCCTAGGCTAAGGCTAGGGCTCCCCTAGCCTTCAGGCTAGGGCACCCCTAGGCTTTAGGCTCCCCTAGGCTAAGGCTAGGGCTCCACTAGCCTTCAGGCTAGGGCACCCCTAGGCTTTAGGCTCCCCTAGGCTAAGGCTAGGGCTCCCCTAGCCTTCAGGCTAGGGCACCCCTAGGCTTTAGGCTAGGGCTCCCCTAGGCTAAGGCTAGGGCTCCCCTAGCCTTCAGGCTAGGGCACCCCTAGGCTTTAGGCTAGGGCTCCCCTAGGCTAAGGCTAGGGCTCCCCTAGCCTTCAGGCTAGGGCACCCCTAGGCTTTAGGCTAGGGCTCCCCTAGGCTAAGGCTAGGGCTCCCCTAGCCTTCAGGCTAGGGCACCCCTAGGCTTTAGGCTAGGGCTCCCCTAGGCTAAGGCTAGGGCTCCCCTAGCCTTCATGCTAGGGCACCCCTAGGCTTTAGGCTAGGGCTCCCCTAGGCTAAGGCTAGGGCTCCCCTAGCCTTCAGGCTAGGGCACCCCTAGGCTTTAGGCTCGGGCTCCCCTAGGCTAAGGCTAGGGCTCCCCTAGCCTTCAGGCTAGGGCACCCCTAGGCTTTAGGCTCGGGCTCCCCTAGGCTAAGGCTAGGGCTCCCCTAGCCTTCAGGCTAGGGCACCCCTAGGCTTTAGGCTCGGGCTCCCCTAGGCTAAGGCTAGGGCTCCCCTAGCCTTCAGGCTAGGGCACCCCTAGGCTTTAGGCTCGGGCTCCCCTAGGCTAAGGCTAGGGCTCCCCTAGCCTTCAGGCTAGGGCACCCCTAGGCTTTAGGCTCGGGCTACCCTAGGCTAAGGCTAGGGCTCCCCTAGCCTTCAGGCTAGGGCACCCCTAGGCTTTAGGCTCGGGCTCCCCTAGGCTAAGGCTAGGGCTCCCCTAGCCTTCAGGCTAGGGCACCCCGAGGCTTTAGGCTCGGGCTCCCCTAGGCTAAGGCTAGGGCTCCCCTAGCCTTCAGGCTAGGGCACCCCGAGGCTTTAGGCTCGGGCTCCCCTAGGCTAAGGCTAGGGCTCCCCTAGACTTCAGGCTAGGGCACCCCGAGGCTTTAGGCTCGGGCTCCCCTAGGCTAAGGCTAGGGCTCCCCTAGCCTTCAGGCTAGGGCACCCCGAGGCTTTAGGCTAGGGCTCCCCTAGGCTAAGGCTAGGGCTCCCCTAGGCTTCAGGCTAGGGCACCCCGAGGCTTTAGGCTAGGGCTCCCCTAGGCTAAGGCTAGGCCTCCCCTAGCCTTCAGGCTAGGGCACCCCGAGGCTTTAGGCTAGGGCTCCCCTAGGCTAAGGCTAGGCCTCCCCTAGCCTTCAGGCTAGGGCACCCCGAGGCTTTAGGCTAGGGCTCCCCTAGGCTAAGGCTAGGGCTCCCCTAGCCTTCAGGCTAGGGCACCCCGAGGCTTTAGGCTAGGGCTCCCCTAGGCTAAGGCTAGGGCTCCCCTAGCCTTCAGGCTAGGGCACCCCGAGGCTTTAGGCTAGGGCTCCCCTAGGCTAAGGCTAGGGCTCCCCTAGCCTTCAGGCTAGGGCACCCCTAGGCTTTAGGCTACGGCTCCCCTAGGCTAAGGCTAGGGCTCCCCTAGCCTTCAGGCTAGGGCACGCCTAGGCTTTAGGCTACGGCTCCCCTAGGCTAAGGCTAGGGCTCCCCTAGCCTTCAAGCTAGGGCACCCCTAGGCTTTAGGCTAGGGCTCCCCTAGGCTAAGGCTAGGGCTCCCCTAGCCTTCAGGCTAGGGCACCCCTAGGCTTTAGGCTCCCCTAGGCTAAGGCTAGGGCTACCCTAGGCTAAGGCTAGGGCTACCCTAGCCTTCAGGCTAGGGCAACCCTAGGCTTTATGCTCCCCTAGGCTAAGGCTAGGGCTCCCCTAGCCTTCATGCTAGGGCACCCCTAGGCTTTAGGCTCCCCTAGGCTAAGGCTAGGGCTCCCCTAGCCTTCAGGCTAGGGCACCCCTAGGCTTTAGTCTAGGGCTCCCTAGGCTAAGGCTAGGGCTCCCCTAGCCTTCAGGCTAGGGCACCCCTAGGCTTTAGGCTCCCCTAGGCTAAGGCTAGGGCTCCACTAGGCTAAAGCTAGGGCTCCCCTAGCCTTCAGGCTAGGGCAACCCTAGGCTTTAGGCTCCCCTAGGCTAAGGCTAGGGCTCCCCTAGCCTTCAGGCTAGGGCACCCCTAGTCTTTAGGCAAGGGCTCCCCTAGGCTAAGGCTAGGGCTCCCCTAGCCTTCAGGCTAGGGCACCCCTAGGCTTTAGGTTAGGGCTCCCCTAGGCTAAGGCTAGGGCTCCCCTAGCCTTCAGGCTAGGGCACCCCTAGGCTTTAGGCTAGGGCTCCCCTAGGCTAAGGCTAGGGCACCCCTATGCTTTAGGCTAGGGCTCCCCTAGGCTAAGGCTAGGGCTCCCCTAGCCTTCAGGCTAGGGCACCCCTAGGCTTTAGGCTAGGGCTCCCCTAGGCTAAGGCTAGGGCTCCCCTAGCCTTCAGGCTAGGGCACCCCTAGGCTTTAGGCTAGGGCTCCCCTAGGCTAAGGCTAGGGCTCCCCTAGCCTTCAGGCTAGGGCACCCCTAGGCTTTAGGCTAGGGCTCCCCTAGGCTAAGGCTAGGGCTCCCCTAGCCTTCAGGCTAGGGCACCCCTAGGCTTTAGGCTAGGGCTCCCCTAGGCTAAGGCTAGGGCTCCCCTACCCTTCAGGCTAGGGCACCCCTAGGCTTTAGGCTCCCCTAGGCTAAGGCTAGGGCTCCCCTAGCCTTCAGGCTAGGGCATTCCTAGTCTTTAGGCTCCCCTAGGCTAAGGCTAGGGCTCCCCTAGCCTTCAGGCTAGGGCACCCCTAGGCTTTAGGCTCCCCTAGGCTAAGGCTAGGGATACCCTAGGCTAAGGCTAGGGCTCCCCTAGCCTTCAGGCTAGGGCACCCCTAGGCTTTAGGCTCCCCTAGGCTAAGGCTAGGGCTCCCCTAGCCTTCAGGCTAGGGCACTCCTAGGCTTTAGGCTCCCCTAGGCTAAGGCTAGGGCTCCCCTAGCCTTCAGGCTAGGGCACCCCTAGGCTTTAGGCTCCCCTAGGCTAAGGCTAGGGCTCCCCTAGCCTTCAGGCTAGGGCACCCCTAGGCTTTAGGCTCCCCTAGGCTAAGGCTAGGGCTACCCTAGGCTGAGGCTAGGGCTCCCCTAGCCTTCAGGCTAGGGCACCCCTAGGCTTTAGGCTCCCCTAGGCTAAGGCTAGGGCTCCCCTAGCCTTCAGGCTAGGGCACCCCTCGGCTTTAGGCTCCCCTAGGCTAAGGCTAGGGCTCCCCTAGCCTTCAGGCTAGGGCACCCCTAGGCTGTAGGCTAGGGCTCCCCTAGGCTAAGGCTAGGGCTCCCCTAGCCTTCAGGCTAGGGCACCCCTAGGCTGTAGGCTAGGGCTCCCCTAGGCTAAGGCTAGGGCTCCGCTAGCCTTCAGGCTAGGGCACCCCTAGGCTGTAGGCTAGGGCTCCCCTAGGCTAAGGCTAGGGCTCCCCTAGCCTTCAGGCTAGGGCACCCCTAGGCTGTAGGCTAGGGCTCCCCTAGGCTAACGCTAGGGCTCCCCTAGCCGTCAGGGTAGGCCACCCCTAGGCTGTAGGCTAGGGCTCCCTAGGCTAAGGCTAGGGCTCCCCTAGCCTTCAGGCTAGGGCACCCCTAGGCTGTAGGCTAGGGCTCCCCTAGGCTAATGCTAGGGCTCCCCTAGCCTTCAGGCTAGGGCACCCCTAGGCTGTAGGCTAGGGCTCCCCTAGGCTAAGGCTAGGGCTCCCCTAGCCTTCAGGCTAGGGCACCCCTAGGCTGTAGGCTAGGGCTCCCCTAGGCTAAGGCTAGGGCTCCCCTAGCCTTCAGGCTAGGGCACCCCTAGGCTGTAGGCTAGGGCTCCCCTAGGCTAAGGCTAGGGCTCCCCTAGCCTTCAGGCTAGGGCACCCCTAGGCTGTAGGCTAGGGCTCCCCTAGGCTAAGGCTAGGGCTCCCCTAGCCTTCAGGCTAGGGCACTCCTAGGCTGTAGGCTAGGGCTCCCCTAGGCTAAGGCTAGGGCTCCCCTAGCCTTCAGGCTAGGGCACCCCTAGCCTGTAGGCTAGGGCTCCCATAGGCTAAGGCTAGGGCTCCCCTAGCCTTCAGGCTAGGGCACCCCTAGGCTGTAGGCTAGGGCTCCCCTAGGCTAAGGCTAGGGCTCCCCTAGCCTTCAGGCTAGGGCACCCCTAGGCTGTAGGCTAGGGCTCCCCTAGGCTAAGGCTAGGGCTCCCCTAGCCTTCAGGCTAGGGCACCCCTAGGCTTTAGGCTCCCCTAGGCTAAGGCTAGGGCTCCCCTAGCCTTCAGGCTAGGGCACCCCTAGGCTTTAGGCTAGGGCTCCGCTAGGCTAAGGCTAGGGCTCCCCTAGCCTTCAGGCTGGGGCACCCCTAGGCTTTAGGCTAGGGCTCCCCTAGGCTAAGGCTAGGGCTCCCCTAGCCTTCAGGCTGGGGCACCCCTAGGCTTTAGGCTAGGGCTCCCCTAGGCTAAGGCTAGGGCTCCCCTAGCCTTCAGGCTGGGGCACCGCTAGGCTTTAGGCTAGGGCTCCCCTAGGCTAAAGCTAGGGCTCCCCTAGCCTTCAGGCTGGGGCACCCCTAGGCTTTAGGCTAGGGCTCCCCTAGGCTAAGGCTAGGGCTCCCCTAGCCTTCAGGCTGGGGCACCCCTAGGCTTTAGACTAGGGCTCCCCTAGGCTAAGGCTAGGGCTCCCCTAGACTTCAGGCTAGGGCACCCCTAGGCTTTAGGCTAGGGCTCCCCTAGGCTAAGGCTAGGGCTCCCCTAGCCTTCAGGCTGGGACACCCCTAGGCTTTAGGCTAGGGCTCCCCTAGGCTAAGGCTAGGGCTCCCCTAGCCTTCAGGCTGGGGCACCCCTAGGCTTTAGGCTAGGGCTCCCCTAGGCTAAGGCTAGGGCTCCCCTAGCCTTCAGGCTGGGGCCCCCCTAGGCTTTAGGCTAGGACTCCCCTAGGCTAAGGCTAGGGCTCCCCAGCCTTCAGGCTAGGGCACCCCTAGGCTTTAGGCTCCCCTAGGCTAAGGCTAGGGATACCCTAGGCTAAGGCTAGGGCTCCCCTAGCCTTCAGGCTAGGGCACCCCTAGGCTTTAGGCTCCCCTAGGCTAAGGCTAGGGCTCCCCTAGCCTTCAGGCTAGGGCACTCCTAGGCTTTAGGCTCCCCTAGGCTAAGGCTAGGGCTCCCCTAGCCTTCAGGCTAGGGCACCCCTAGGCTTTAGGCTCCCCTAGGCTAAGGCTAGGGCTCCCCTAGCCTTCAGGCTAGGGCACCCCTAGGCTTTAGGCTCCCCTAGGCTAAGGCTAGGGCTACCCTAGGCTGAGGCTAGGGCTCCCCTAGCCTTCAGGCTAGGGCACCCCTAGGCTTTAGGCTCCCCTAGGCTAAGGCTAGGGCTCCCCTAGCCTTCAGGCTAGGGCACCCCTCGGCTTTAGGCTCCCCTAGGCTAAGGCTAGGGCTCCCCTAGCCTTCAGGCTAGGGCACCCCTAGGCTGTAGGCTAGGGCTCCCCTAGGCTAAGGCTAGGGCTCCCCTAGCCTTCAGGCTAGGGCACCCCTAGGCTGTAGGCTAGGGCTCCCCTAGGCTAAGGCTAGGGCTCCCCTAGCCTTCAGGCTAGGGCACCCCTAGGCTGTAGGCTAGGGCTCCCCTAGGCTAAGGCTAGGGCTCCCCTAGCCTTCAGGCTAGGGCACCCCTAGGCTGTAGGCTAGGGCTCCCCTAGGCTAAGGCTAGGGCTCCCCTAGCCTTCAGGGTAGGCCACCCCTAGGCTGTAGGCTAGGGCTCCCCTAGGCTAAGGCTAGGGCTCCCCTACCCTTCAGGCTAGGGCACCCCTAGGCTGTAGGCTAGGGCTCCCCTAGGCTAAGGCTAGGGCTCCCCTAGCCTTCAGGCTAGGGCACCCCTAGGCTGTAGGCTAGGGCTCCCCTAGGCTAAGGCTAGGGCTCCCCTAGCCTTCAGGCTAGGGCACCCCTAGGCTGTAGGCTAGGGCTCCCCTAGGCTAAGGCTAGGGCTCCCCTAGCCTTCAGGCTAGGGCACCCCTAGGCTGTAGGCTAGGGCTCCCCTAGGCTAAGGCTAGGGCTCCCCTAGCCTTCAGGCTAGGGCACCCCTAGGCTGTAGGCTAGGGCTCCCCTAGGCTAAGGCTAGGGCTCCCCTAGCCTTCAGGCTAGGGCACCCCTAGGCTGTAGGCTAGGGCTCCCCTAGGCTAAGCCTAGGGCTCCCCTAGCCTTCAGGCTAGGGCACCCCTAGGCTGTAGGCTAGGGCTCCCCTAGGCTAAGGCTAGGGCTCCCCTAGCCTTCAGGCTAGGGCACCCCTAGGCTGTAGGCTAGGGCTCCCCTAGGCTAAGGCTAGGGCTCCCCTAGCCTTCAGGCTAGGGCACCCCTAGGCTGTAGGCTAGGGCTCCCCTAGGCTAAGGCTAGGGCTCCCCTAGCCTTCAGGCTAGGGCACCCCTAGGCTGTAGGCTAGGGCTCCCCTAGGCTAAGGCTAGGGCTCCCCTAGCCTTCAGGCTAGGGCACCCCTAGGCTGTAGGCTAGGGCTCCCCTAGGCTAAGGCTAGGGCTCCCCTAGCCTTCAGGCTAGGGCACCCCTAGGCTTTAGGCTCCCCTAGGCTAAGGCTAGGGCTCCCCTAGCCTTCAGGCTAGGGCACCCCTAGGCTTTAGGCTAGGGCTCCGCTAGGCTAAGGCTAGGGCTCCCCTAGCCTTCAGGCTGGGGCACCCCTAGGCTTTAGGCTAGGGCTCCCCTAGGCTAAGGCTAGGGCTCCCCTAGCCTTCAGGCTGGGGCACCCCTAGGCTTTAGGCTAGGGCTCCCCTAGGCTAAGGCTAGGGCTCCCCTAGCCTTCAGGCTGGGGCACCGCTAGGCTTTAGGCTAGGGCTCCCCTAGGCTAAGGCTAGGGCTCCCCTAGCCTTCAGGCTGGGGCACCCCTAGGCTTTAGGCTAGGGCTCCCCTAGGCTAAGGCTAGGGCTCCCCTAGCCTTCAGGCTGGGGCACCCCTAGGCTTTAGACTAGGGCTCCCCTAGGCTAAGGCTAGGGCTCCCCTAGACTTCAGGCCTGGGCACCCCTAGGCTTTAGGCTAGGGCTCCCCTAGGCTAAGGCTAGGGCTCCCCTAGCCTTCAGGCTGGGGCACCCCTAGGCTTTAGGCTAGGGCTCCCCTAGGCTAAGGCTAGGGCTCCCCTAGCCTTCAGGCTGGGGCACCCCTAGGCTTTAGGCTAGGGCTCCCCTAGGCTAAGGCTAGGGCTCCCCTAGCCTTCAGGCTGGGGCCCCCCTAGGCTTTAGGCTAGGGCTCCCCTAGGCTAAGGCTAGGGATCCCCTAGCCTTCAGGCTGGGGCACCCCTAGGCTTTAGGCTAGGGCTCCCCTAGGCTAAGGCAAGGGCTCCCCTAGCCTTCAGGCTGGGGCACCCCTAGGCTTTAGGCTAGGGCTCCCCTAGGCTAAGGCTAGGGCTCCCCTAGCCTTCAGGCTGGGGCACCCCTAGGCTTTAGGCTAGGGCTCCCCTAGGCTAAGGCTAGGGCTCCCCTAGCCTTCAGGCTGGGGCACCCCTAGGCTTTAGGCTAGGGCTCCCCTAGGCTAAGGCTAGGGCTCCCCTAGCCTTCAGGCTGGGGCACCCCTAGGCTTTAGGCTAGGGCTCCCCTAGGCTAAGGCTAGGGCTCCCCTAGCCTTCAGGCTGGGGCACCCCTAGGCTTTAGGCTAGGGCTCCCCTAGGCTAAGGCTAGGGCTCCCCTAGCCTTCAGGCTGGGGCACCCCTAGGCTTTAGGCTAGCGCTCCCCTAGGCTAAGGCTAGGGCTCACCTAGCCTTCAGGCTGGGGCACCCCTAGGCTTTAGGTTAGGGCTCCCCTAGGCTAAGGCTAGGGCTCCCCTAGCCTTCAGGCTGGGGCACCCCTAGGCTTTAGGCTCCCCTAGGCTAAGGCTAGGGCTCCCCTAGCCTTCAAGCTGGGGCACCCCTAGGCTTTAGGCTCCCCTAGGCTAAGGCTAGGGCTCCCCTAGCCTTCAGGCTAGGGCACCCCTAGGCTTTAGGCTCCCCTAGGCTAAGGCTAGGGCTCCCCTAGCCTTCAGTCTAGGGCACCCCTAGGCTTTAGGCTCCCCTAGGCTAAGGCTATGGCTCCCCTAGCCTTCAGGCTAGGGCACCCCTAGGCTTTAGGCTCCCCTAGGCTAAGGCTAGGGCTCCCCTAGCCTTCAGGCTAGGGCACCACTAGGCTTTAGGCTAGGGCTCCCCTAGGCTAAGGCTAGGGCTCCCCTAGCCTTCAGGCTAGGGCACCCCTAGGCTTTAGGCTAGGGCTCCCCTAGGCTAAGGCTAGGGCTCCCCTAGCCTTCAGGCTAGGGCACCCCTAGGCTTTAGGCTAGGGCTCCCCTAGGCTAAGGCTAGGGCTCCCCTAGCCTTCAGGCTAGGGCACCCCTAGGCTTTAGGCTAGGGCTCCCCTAGGCTAAGGCTAGGGCTCCCCTAGCCTTCAGGCTAGGGCACCCCTAGGCTTTAGGCTAGGGCTCCCCTAGGCTAAGGCTAGGGCTCCCCTAGCCTTCAGGCTAGGGCACCCCTAGGCTTTAGGCTAGGGCTCCCCTAGGCTAAGGCTAGGGCTCCCCTAGCCTTCAGGCTAGGGCACCCCTAGGCTTTAGGCTAGGGCTCCCCTAGGCTAAGGCTAGGGCTCCCCTAGCCTTCAGGCTAGGGCACCCCTAGGCTTTAGGCTAGGGCTCCCCTAGGCTAAGGCTAGGGCTCCCCTAGCCTTCAGGCTAGGGCACCCCTAGGCTTTAGGCTCCCCTAGGCTAAGGCTAGGGCTACCCTAGGCTAAGGCTAGGGCTACCCTAGCCTTCAGGCTAGGGCACCCCTAGGCTTTAGACTCCCCTAGGCTAAGGCTAGGGCTCCCCTAGCCTTCAGGCTAGGGCACCCCTAGGCTTTAGGCTCCCCTAGGCTAAGGCTAGGGCTCCCCTAGCCTTCAGGCTAGGGCACCCCTAGGCTTTAGGCTAGGGCTCCCCTAGGCTAAGGCTAGGGCTCCCCTAGCCTTCAGGCTAGGGCACCGCTAGGCTTTAGGCTCCCCAAGGCTAAGGCTAGGGCTACCCTAGGCTAAGGCTAGGGCTCCCCTAGCCTTCAGGCTAGGGCAACCCTAGGCTTTAGGCTCCCCTAGGCTAAGGCTAGGGCTCCCCTAGCCTTCAGGCTAGGGCACCCCTAGGCTTTAGGCAAGGGCTCCCCTAGGCTAAGGCTAGGGCTCCCCTAGCCTTCAGGCTAGGGCACCCCTAGGCTTTAGGCTAGGGCTCCCCTAGGCTAAGGCTAGGGCTCCCCTAGCCTTCAGGCTAGGGCACCCCTAGGCTTTAGGCTAGGGCTCCCCTAGGCTAAGGCTAGGGCTCCCCTAGCCTTCAGGCTAGGGCACCCCTAGGCTTTAGGCTAGGGCTCCGCTAGGCTAAGGCTAGGGCTCCCCTAGCCTTCAGGCTAGGGCACCCCTAGGCTTTAGGCTAGGGCTCCCCTAGGCTAAGGCTAGGGCTCCCCTAGCCTTCAGGCTAGGGCACCCCTAGGCTTTAGGCTAGGGCTCCCCTAGGCTAAGGCTAGGGCTCCCCTAGCCTTCAGGCTAGGGCACCCCTAGGCTTTAGGCTAGGGCTCCCCTAGGCTAAGGCTAGGGCACCCCTAGGCTTTAGGCTAGGGCTCCCCTAGGCTAAGGTTGGACTCCCCTAGCCTTCAGGCTAGGGCACCCCTAGGCTTTAGGATAGGGCTCCCCTAGGCTAAGGCTAGGGCTCCCCTAGCCTTCAGGCTAGGGCACCCCTAGGCTTTAGGCTAGGGCTCCCCTAGGCTAAGGCTAGGGCTCCCCTAGCCTTCAGGCTAGGGCACCCCTAGGCTCTAGGCTCCCCTAGGCTAAGGCTAGGGCTCCCCTAGCCTTCAGGCTAGGGCATCCCTAGGCTTTAGGCTCCCCTAGGCTAAGGCTAGGGCTCCCCTAGCCTTCAGGCTAGGGCACCCCTAGGCTTTAGGCTCCCCTAGGCTAAGGCTAGGGCTACCCTAGGCTAAGGCTAGGGCTCCCCTAGCCTTCAGGCTAGGGCACCCCTAGGCTTTAGGCTCCCCTAGGCTAAGGCTAGGGCTCCCCTAGCCTTCAGGCTAGGGCACCCCTAGGCTTTAGGCTCCCCTAGGCTAAGGCTAGTGCTCCCCTAGCCTTCAGGCTAGGGCACCCCTAGGCTTTAGGCTCCCCTAGGCTAAGGCTAGGGCTACCCTAGGCTGAGGCTAGGGCTCCCCTAGCCTTCAGGCTAGGGCACCCTTAGGCTTTAGGCTCCCCTAGGCTAAGGCTAGGGCTCCCCTAGCCTTCAGGCTAGGGCACCCCTAGGCTTTAGGCTAGGGCTCCCCTAGGCTAAGGCCAGGGCTCCCCTAGCCTTCAGGCTAGGGCACCCCTAGGCTTTAGGCTAGGGCTCCCCTAGGCTAAGGCCAGGGCTCCCCTAGCCTTCAGGCTAGGGCACCCCTAGGCTTTAGGCTAGGGCTCCCCTAGGCTAAGGCCAGGGCTCCCCTAGCCTTCAGTCTAGGGCACCCCTAGGCTTTAGGCTAGGGCTCCCCTAGGCTAAGGCCAGGGCTCCCCTAGCCTTCAGGCTAGGGCACCCCTAGGCTTTAGGCTAGGGCTCCCCTAGGCTAAGGCCAGGGCTCCCCTAGCCTTCAGGCTAGGGCACCCCAAGGCTTTAGGCTAGGGCTCCCCTAGGCTAAGGCCAGGGCTCCCCTAGCCGTCAGGCTAGGGCACCCCTAGGCTTTAGGCTAGGGCTCCCCTAGGCTAAGGCCAGGGCTCCCCTAGCCTTCAGGCTAGGGCACCCCTAGGCTTTAGGCTAGGGCTCCCCTAGGCTAAGGCCAGGGCTCCCCTAGCCTTCAGGCTGGGGCACCCCTAGGCTTTAGGCTAGGGCTCCCCTAGGCTAAGGCCAGGGCTCCCCTAGCCTTCAGGCTGGGGCACCCCTAGGCTTTAGGCTCCCCTAGGCTAAGGCTAGGGCTCCCCTAGCCTTCAGGCTAGGGCACCCCTAGGCTTTAGGCTCCCCTAGGCTAAGGCTAGGGCTCCCCTAGCCTTCAGGCTAGGGCACCCCTAGGCTTTAGGCTCCCCTAGGCTAAGGCTAGGGCTCCCCTAGCCTTCAGGCTAGGGCACCCCTAGGCTTTAGGCTCCCCTAGGCTAAGGCTAGGGCTCCCCTAGCCTTCAGGCTAGGGCACCCCTAGGCTTTAGGCTAGGGCTCCCCTAGGCTAAGGCTAGGGCTCCCCTAGCCTTCAGGCTAGGGCACCCCTAGGCTTTAGGCTAGGGCTCCCCTAGGCTAAGGCTAGGGCTCCCCTAGCCTTCAGGCTAGGGCACCCCTAGGCTTTAGGCTAGGGCTCCCCTAGGCTAAGGTTAGGGCTCCCCTAGCCTTCAGGCTAGGGCACCCCTAGGCTTTAGGCTAGGGCTCCCCTAGGCTAAGGCTAGGGCTCCCCTAGCCTTCAGGCTAGGGCACCCCTAGGCTTTAGGCTAGGGCTCCCCTAGGCTAAGGCTAGGGCTCCCCTAGCCTTCAGGCTAGGGCACCCCTAGGCTTTAGGCTAGGGCTCCCCTAGGCTAAGGCTAGGGCTCCCCTAGCCTTCAGGCTAGGGCACCCCTAGGCTTTAGGCTAGGGCTCCCCTAGGCTAAGGCTAGGGCTCCCCTAGCCTTCAGGCTAGGGCACCCCTAGGCTTTAGGCTAGGGCTCCCCTAGGCTAAGGCTAGGGCACCCCTAGGCTTTAGGCTAGGGCTCCCCTAGGCTAAGGCTAGGGCTCCCCTAGCCTTCAGGCTAGGGCACCCCTAGGCTTTAGGCTAGGGCTCCCCTAGGCTAAGGCTAGGGCTCCCCTAGCCTTCAGGCTAGGGCACCCCTAGGCTTTAGGCTAGGGCTCCCCTAGGCTAAGGCTAGGGCTCCCCTAGCCTTCAGGCTAGGGCACCCCTAGGCTTTAGGCTCCCCTAGGCTAAGGCTAGGGCTCCCCTAGCCTTCAGGCTAGGGCACCCCTAGGCTTTAGGCTAGGGCTCCCCTAGGCTAAGGCTAGGGCTCCCCTAGCCTTCAGGCTAGGGCACCCCTAGGCTTTAGGCTAGGGCTCCCCTAGGCTAAGGCTAGGGCTCCACTAGCCTTCAGGCTAGGGCACCCCTAGGCTTTAGGCTAGGGCTACCCTAGGCTAAGGTTAGGGCTCCCCTAGCCTTCAGGCTAGGGCACCCCTAGGCTTTAGGCTAGGGCTCCCCTAGGCTAAGGCTAGGGCTCCCCTAGCCTTCAGGCTAGGGCACCCCTAGGCTTTAGGCTAGGGCTCCCCTAGGCTAAGGCTAGGGCTCCCCTAGCCTTCAGGCTAGGGCACCCCTAGGCTTTAGGCTAGGGCTCCCCTAGGCTAAGGCTAGGGCTCCCCTAGCCTTCAGGCTAGGGCACCCCTAGGCTTTAGGCTAGGGCTCCCCTAGGCTAAGGCTAGGGCACCCCTAGGCTTTAGGCTAGGGCTCCCCTAGGCTAAGGCTAGGGCTCCCCTAGCCTTCAGGCTAGGGCACCCCTAGGCTTTAGGCTAGGGCTCCCCTAGGCTAAGGCTAGGGCTCCCCTAGCCTTCAGGCTAGGGCACCCCTAGGCTTTAGGCTAGGGCTCCCCTAGGCTAAGGCTAGGGCTCCCCTAGCCTTCAGGCTAGGGCACCCCTAGGCTTTAGGCTAGGGCTCCCCTAGGCTCAGGCTGGGCTCCCCTAGCCTTCAGGCTAGGGCACCCCTAGGCTTTAGCCTAGGGCTCCCCTAGGCTAAGGCTAGGGCTCCCCTAGCCTTCAGGCTAGGGCACCCCTAGGCTTTAGGCTCCCCTAGGCTAAGGCTAGGGCTCCCCTAGCCTTCAGGCTAGGGCATCCCTAGGCTTTAGGCTCCCCTAGGCTAAGGCTAGGGCTCCCCTAGCCTTCAGGCTAGGGCACCCCTAGGCTTTAGGCTCCCCTAGGCTAAGGCTAGGGCTACCCTAGGCTAAGGCTAGGGCTCCCCTAGCCTTCAGGCTAGGGCACCCCTAGGCTTTAGGCTCCCCTAGGCTAAGGCTAGGGCTCCCCTAGCCTTCAGGCTAGGGCACCCCTACGCTTTAGGCTCCCCTAGGCTAAGGCTAGGGCTCCCCTAGCCTTCAGGCTAGGGCACCCCTAGGCTTTAGGCTCCCCTACGCTAAGGCTAGGGCTCCCCTAGCCTTCAGGCTAGGGCACCCCTAGGCTTTAGGCTCCCCTAGGCTAAGGCTAGGGCTACCCTAGGCTGAGGCTAGGGCTCCCCTAGCCTTCAGGCTAGGGCACCCTTAGGATTTAGGCTCCCCTAAGCTAAGGCTAGGGCTCCCCTAGCCTTCAGGCTAGGGCACCCCTAGGCTTTAGGCTCCCCTAGGCTAAGGCTAGGGCTCCCCTAGCCTTCAGGCTAGGGCACCCCTAGGCTTTAGGCTAGGGCTCCCCTAGGCTAAGGCTAGGGCTCCCCTAGCCTACAGGCTAGGGCACCCCTAGGCTTTAGGCTCCCCTAGGCTAAGGCTAGGGCTCCCCTAGCCTTCAGGCTAGGGCATCCCTAGGCTTTAGGCTCCCCTAGGCTAAGGCTAGGGCTCCTCTAGCCTTCATGCTAGGGCACCCCTAGGCTTTAGGCTAGGGCTCCCCAAGGCTAAGGCTAGGGCTCCCCTAGCCTTCAGGCTAGGGCACCCCTAGGCTTTAGGCTCCCCTAGGCTAAGGCTAGGGCACCCCTAGGCTTTAGGCTCCCCTAGGCTAAGGCTAGGGCTCCTCTAGCCTTCAGGCTAGGGCACCCCTAGGCTTTAGGCTAGGGCTCCCCTATGCTAAGGCCAGGGCTCCCCTAGCCTTCAGGCTAGGGCACCCCTATTCTTTAGGCTAGGGCTCCCCTAGGCTAAGGCCAGGGCTCCCCTAGCCTGCAGGCTAGGGCACCCCTAGGCTTTAGGCTAGGGCTCCCCTAGGCTAAGGCCAGGGCTCCCCTAGCCTTCAGGGTAGGGTACCCCTAGGCTTTAGGCTAGGGCTCCCCTAGGCTAGGGCCAGGGCTCCCCTAGCCTTCAGCTAGGGCACCCCTAGGCTTTAGGCTAGGGCTCCCCTAGGCTAAGGCCAGGACTCCCCTAGCCTTCAGGCTAGGGCACCCCTAGGCTTTAGGCTAGGGCTCCCCTAGGCTAAGGCCAGGGCTCCCCTAGCCTTCAGTCTAGGGCACCCCTAGGCTTTAGGCTAGGGCTCCCCTAGGCTAAGGCCAGGGCTCCCCTAGCCTTCAGGCTAGGGCACCCCTAGGCTTTAGGCTAGGGCTCCCCTAGGCTAAGGCCAGGGCTCCCCTAGCCTTCAGGCTAGGGCACCCCTAGGCTTTAGGCTAGGGCTCCCCTAGGCTAAGGCCAGGGCTCCCCTAGCCTTCAGGCTGGGGCACCCCTAGGCTTTAGGCTAGGGCTCCCCTAGGCTAAGGCCAGGGCTCCCCTAGCCTTCAGGCTGGGGCACCCCTAGGCTTTAGGCTAGGGCTCCCCTAGGCTAAGGCCAGGGCTCCCCTAGCCTTCAGGCTGGGGCACCCCTAGGCTTTAGGCTAGGGCTCCCCTAGGCTAAGGCCAGGGCTCCCCTAGCCTTCAGGCTGGGGCACCCCTAGGCTTTAGGCTAGGGCTCCCCTAGGCTAAGGCCAGGGCTCCCCTAGCCTTCAGGCTGGGGCACCCCTAGGCTTTAGGCTCCCCTAGGCTAAGGCTAGGGCTCCCCTAGCCTTCAGGCTAGGGCACCCCTAGGCTTTAGGCTCCCCTAGGCTAAGGCTAGGGCTCCCCTAGCCTTCAGGCTAGGGCACCCCTAGGCTTTAGGCTCCCCTAGGCTAAGGCTAGGGCTCCCCTAGCCTTCAGGCTAGGGCACCCCTAGGCTTTAGGATCCCCTAGGCTAAGGCTAGGGCTCCCCTAGCCTTCAGGCTAGGGCACCCCTAGGCTTTAGGCTAGGGCTCCCCTAGGCTAAGGCTAGGGCTCCCCTAGCCTTCAGGCTAGGGCACACCTAGGCTTTAGGCTAGGGCTCCCCTAGGCTAAGGCTAGGGCTCCCCTAGCCTTCAGGCTAGGGCACCCCTAGGCTTTAGGCTAGGGCTCCCCTAGGCTAAGGCTAGGGCTCCCCTAGCCTTCAGGCTAGGGCACCCCTAGGCTTTAGGCTAGGGCTCCCCTAGGCTAAGGCTAGGGCTCCCCTAGCCTTCAGGCTAGGGCACCCCTAGGCTTTAGGCTAGGGCTCCCCTAGGCTAAGGCTAGGGCTCCCCTAGCCTTCAGGCTAGGGCACCCCTAGGCTTTAGGCTAGGGCTCCCCTAGGCTAAGGCTAGGGCTCCCCTAGCCTTCAGGCTAGGGCACCCCTAGGCTTTAGGCTAGGGCTCCCCTAGGCTAAGGCTAGGGCTCCCCTAGCCTTCAGGCTAGGGCACCCCTAGGCTTTAGGCTAGGGCTCCCCTAGGCTAAGGCTAGGGCTCCCCTAGCCTTCAGGCTAGGGCACCCCTAGGCTTTAGGCTAGGGCTCCCCTAGGCTAAGGCTAGGGCTCCCCTAGCCTTCAGGCTAGGGCACCCCTAGGCTTTAGGCTCCCCTAGGCTAAGGCTAGGGCTACCCTAGGCTAAGGCTAGGGCTACCCTAGCCTTCAGGCTAGGGCACCCCTAGGCTTTAGACTCCCCTAGGCTAAGGCTAGGGCTCCCCTAGCCTTCAGGCTAGGGCACCCCTAGGCTTTAGGCTCCCCTAGGCTAAGGCTAGGGCTCCCCTAGCCTTCAGGCTAGGGCACCCCTAGGCTTTAGGCTAGGGCTCCCCTAGGCTAAGGCTAGGGCTCCCCTAGCCTTCAGGCTAGGGCACCCCTAGGCTTTAGGCTCCCAAAGGCTAAGGCTAGGGCTACCCTAGGCTAAGGCTAGGGCTCCCCTAGCCTTCAGGCTAGGGCAACCCTAGGCTTTAGGCTCCCCTAGGCTAAGGCTAGGGCTCCCCTAGCCTTCAGGCTAGGGCACCCCTAGGCTTTAGGCAAGGGCTCCCCTAGGCTAAGGCTAGGGCTCCCCTAGCCTTCAGGCTAGGGCACCCCTAGGCTTTAGGCTAGGGCTCCCCTAGGCTAAGGCTAGGGCTCCCCTAGCCTTCAGGCTAGGGCACCCCTAGGCTTTAGGCTAGGGCTCCCCTAGGCTAAGGCTAGGGCACCCCTAGGCTTTAGGCTAGGGCTCCCCTAGGCTAAGACTAGGGCTCCCCTAGCCTTCAGGCTAGGGCACCCCTAGGCTTTAGGCTAGGGCTCCCCTAGGCTAAGGCTAGGGCTCCCCTAGCCTTCAGGCTAGGGCACCCCTAGGCTTTAGGCTAGGGCTCCCCTAGGCTAAGGCTAGGGCTCCCCTAGCCTTCAGGCTAGGGCACCCCTAGGCTTTAGGCTAGGGCTCCCCTAGGCTAAGGCTAGGGCTCCCCTAGCCTTCAGGCTAGGGCACCCCTAGGCTTTAGGCTAGGGCTCCCCTAGGCTAAGGCTAGGGCTCCCCAAGCCTTCAGGCTAGGGCACCCCTAGGCTTTAGGCTAGGGCTCCCCTAGGCTAAGGCTAGGGCTCCCCTAGCCTTCAGGCTAGGGCACCCCTAGGCTTTAGGCTAGGGCTCCCCTAGGCTAAGGCTAGGGCACCCCTTGGCTTTAGGCTAGGGCTCCCCTAGGCTAAGGCTAGGGCTCCCCTAGCCTTCAGGCTAGGGCACCCCTAGGCTTTAGGCTAGGGCTCCCCTAGGCTAAGGCTAGGGCTCCCCTAGCCTTCAGGCTAGGGCACCCCTAGGCTTTAGGCTAGGGCTCCCCTAGGCTAAGGCTAGGGCTCCCCTAGCCTTCAGGCTAGGGCACCCCTAGGCTTTAGGCTAGGGCTCCCCTAGGCTAAGGCTAGGGCTCCCCTAGCCTTCAGGCTAGGGCACCCCTAGGCTTTAGGCTCCCCTAGGCTAAGGCTAGGGCTCCCCTAGCCTTCAGGCTAGGGCACCCCTAGGCTTTAGGCTCCCCTAGGCTAAGGCTAGGGCTCCCCTAGCCTTCAGGCTAGGGCACCCCTAGGCTTTAGGCTCCCCTAGGCTAAGGCTAGGGCTCCCCTAGCCTTCAGGCTAGGGCACCCCTAGGCTTTAGGCTCCCCTAGGCTAAGGCTAGGGCTCCCCTAGCCTTCAGGCTAGGGCACCCCTAGGCTTTAGGCTCCCCTAGGCTAAGGCTAGGGCTCCCCTAGCCTTCAGGCTAGGGCACCCCTAGGCTTTAGGCTCCCCTAGGCTAAGGCTAGGGATCCCCTAGCCTTCAGGCTAGGGCACCCCTAGGCTTTGGGCTAGGGCTCCCCTAGGCTAAGGCTAGGGCTCCCCTAGCCTTCAGGCTAGGGCACCCCTAGGCTTTAGGCTAGGGCTCCCCTAGGCTAAGGCTAGGGCTCCCCTAACCTTCAGGCTAGGGCACCCCTAGGCTTTAGGCTAGGGCTCCCCTAGGCTAAGGCTAGGGCTCCCCTAGCCTTCAGGCTAGGGCACCCCTAGGCTTTAGGCTAGGGCTCCCCTAGGGTAAGGCTAGGGCTCCCCTAGCCTTCAGGCTAGGGCACCCCTAGGCTTTAGGCTAGGGCTCCCCTAGGCTAAGGCTAGGGCTCCCCTAGCCTTCAGGCTAGGGCACCCCTAGGCTTTAGGCTAGGGCTCCCCTAGGCTAAGGCTAGGGCTCCCCTAGCCTTCAGGCTAGGGCACCCCTAGGCTTTAGGCTAGGGCTCCCCTAGGCTAAGGCTAGGGCTCCCCTAGCCTTCAGGCTAGGGCACCCCTAGGCTTTAGGCTAGGGCTCCCCTAGGCTAAGGCTAGGGCTCCCCTAGCCTTCAGGCTAGGGCACCCCTAGGCTTTAGGCTAGGGCTCCCCTAGGCTAAGGCTAGGGCTCCCCTAGCCTTCAGGCTAGGGCACCCCTAGGCTTTAGGCTCCCCTAGGCTAAGGCTAGGGCTACCCTAGGCTAAGGCTAGGGCTACCCTAGCCTTCAGGCTAGGGCACCCCTAGGCTTTAGACTCCCCTAGGCTAAGGCTAGGGCTCCCCTAGCCTTCAGGCTAGGGCACCCCTAGGCTTTAGGCTCCCCTAGGCTAAGGCTAGGGCTCCCCTAGCCTTCAGGCTAGGGCACCCCTAGGCTTTAGGCTAGGGCTCCCCTAGGCTAAGGCTAGGGCTCCCCTAGCCTTCAGGCTAGGGCACCCCTAGGCTTTAGGCTCCCAAAGGCTAAGGCTAGGGCTACCCTAGGCTAAGGCTAGGGCTCCCCTAGCCTTCAGGCTAGGGCAACCCTAGGCTTTAGGCTCCCCTAGGCTAAGGCTAGGGCTCCCCTAGCCCTCAGGCTAGGGCACCCCTAGGCTTTAGGCAAGGGCTCCCCTAGGCTAAGGCTAGGGCTCCCCTAGCCTTCAGGCTAGGGCACCCCTAGGCTTTAGGCTAGGGCTCCCCTAGGCTAAGGCTAGGGCTCCCCTAGCCTTCAGGCTAGGGCACCCCTAGGCTTTAGGCTAGGGCTCCCCTAGGCTAAGGCTAGGGCACCCCTAGGCTTTAGGCTAGGGCTCCCCTAGGCTAAGACTAGGGCTCCCCTAGCCTTCAGGCTAGGGCACCCCTAGGCTTTAGGCTAGGGCTCCCCTAGGCTAAGGCTACGGCTCCCCTAGCCTTCAGGCTGGGCACCCCTAGGCTTTAGGCTAGGGCTCCCCTAGGCTAAGGCTAGGGCTCCCCTAGCCTTCAGGCTAGGGCACCCCTAGGCTTTAGGCTAGGGCTCCCCTAGGCTAAGGCTAGGGCTCCCCTAGCCTTCAGGCTAGGGCACCCCTAGGCTTTAGGCTAGGGCTCCCCTAGGCTAAGGCTAGGGCTCCCCTAGCCTTCAGGCTAGGGCACCCCTAGGCTTTAGGCTAGGGCTCCCCTAGGCTAAGGCTAGGGCACCCCTTGGCTTTAGGCTAGGGCTCCCCTAGGCTAAGGCTAGGGCTCCCCTAGCCTTCAGGCTAGGGCACCCCTAGGCTTTAGGCTAGGGCTCCCCTAGGCTAAGGCTAGGGCTCCCCTAGCCTTCAGGCTAGGGCACCCCTAGGCTTTAGGCTAGGGCTCCCCTAGGCTAAGGCTAGGGCTCCCCTAGCCTTCAGGCTAGGGCACCCCTAGGCTTTAGGCTAGGGCTCCCCTAGGCTAAGGCTAGGGCTCCCCTAGCCTTCAGGCTAGGGCACCCCTAGGCTTTAGGCTCCCCTAGGCTAAGGCTAGGGCTCCCCTAGCCTTCAGGCTAGGGCATCCCTAGGCTTTAGGCTCCCCTAGGCTAAGGCTAGGGCTCCCCTAGCCTTCAGGCTAGGGCACCCCTAGGCTTTAGGCTCCCCTAGGCTAAGGCTAGGGCTACCCTAGGCTAAGGCTAGGGCTCCCCTAGCCTTCAGGCTAGGGCACCCCTAGGCTTTAGGCTCCCCTAGGCTAAGGCTAGGGCTCCCCTAGCCTTCAGGCTAGGGCACCCCTACGCTTTAGGCTCCCCTAGGCTAAGGCTAGGGCTCCCCTAGCCTTCAGGCTAGGGCACCCCTAGGCTTTAGGCTCCCCTAGGCTAAGGCTAGGGCTACCCTAGGCTGAGGCTAGGGCTACCCTAGCCTTCAGGCTAGGGCACCCTTAGGCTTTAGGCTCCCCTAGGCTAAGGCTAGGGCTCCCCTAGCCTTCAGGCTAGGGCACCCCTAGGCTTTAGGCTCCCCTAGGCTAAGGCTAGGGCTCCCCTAGCCTTCAGGCTAGGGCACCCCTAGGCTTTAGGCTAGGGCTCCCCCAGCCTACAGGCTAGGGCACCCCTAGGCTTTAGGCTCCCCTAGGCTAAGGCTAGGGCTCCCCTAGCCTTCAGGCTAGGGCACCCCAAGCTTTAGGCTCCCCTAGGCTAAGGCTAGGGCTCCCTAGCCTTCATGCTAGGGCACCCCTAGGCTTTAGGCTAGGGCTCACCTAGGCTAAGGCTAGGGCTCCCCTAGCCTTCAGGCTAGGGCACCCCTAGGCTTTAGGCTCCCCTAGGCTAAGGCTAGGGCACCCCTAGGCTTTAGGCTCCCCTAGGCTACGGCTAGGGCTCCCCTAGCCTTCAGGCTAGGGCACCCCTAGGCTTTAGGCTAGGGCTCCCCTAGGCTAAGGCCAGGGCTCCCCTAGCCTTCAGGCTAGGGCACCCCTAGGCTTTAGGCTAGGGCTCCCCTAGGCTAAGGCCAGGGCTCCCCTAGCCTTCAGGCTAGGGCACCCCTAGGCTTTAGGCTAGGGCTCCCCTAGGCTAAGGCCAGGGCTCCCCTAGCCTTCAGGCTAGGGCACCCCTAGGCTTTAGGCTAGGGCTCCCCTAGGCTAAGGCCAGGGCTCCCCTAGCCTTCAGGCTAGGGCACCCCTAGGCTTTAGGCTAGGGCTCCCCTAGGCTAAGGCCAGGGCTCCCCTAGCCTTCAGGCTAGGGCACCCCTAGGCTTTAGGCTAGGGCTCCCCTAGGCTAAGGCCAGGGCTCCCCTAGCCTTCAGGCTAGGGCACCCCTAGGCTTTAGGCTAGGGCTCCCCTAGGCTAAGGCCAGGGCTCCCCTAGCCTTCAGGCTAGGGCACCCCTAGGCTTTAGGCTAGGGCTCCCCTAGGCTAAGGCCAGGGCTCCCCTAGCCTTCAGGCTAGGGCACCCCTAGGCTTTAGGCTAGGGCTCCCCTAGGCTAAGGCCAGGGCTCCACTAGCCTTCAGGCTAGGGCACCCCTAGGCTTTAGGCTAGGGCTCCCCTAGGCTAAGGCCAGGGCTCCCCTAGCCTTCAGGCTAGGGCACCCCTAGGCTTTAGGCTAGGGCTCCCCTAGGCTAAGGCCAGGGCTCCCCTAGCCTTCAGGCTAGGGCACCCCTAGGCTTTAGGCTAGGGCTCCCCTAGGCTAAGGCCAGGGCTCCCCTAGCCTTCAGGCTAGGGCACCCCTAGGCTTTAGGCTAGGGCTCCCCTAGGCTAAGGCCAGGGCTCCCCTAGCCTTCAGGCTAGGGCACCCCTAGGCTTTAGGCTAGGGCTCCCCTAGGCTAAGGCCAGGGCTCCCCTAGCCTTCAGGCTAGGGCACCCCTAGGCTTTAGGCTCCCCTAGGCTAAGGCCAGGGCTCCCCTAGCCTTCAGGCTAGGGCACCCCTAGGCTTTAGGCTCCCCTAGGCTAAGGCCAGGGCTCCCCTAGCCTTCAGGCTAATGCACCCCTAGGCTTTAGGCTCCCCTAGGCTAAGGCCAGGGCTCCCCTAGCCTTCAGGCTAGGGCACCCCTAGGCTTTAGGCTCCCCTAGGCTAAGGCCAGGGCTCCCCTAGCCTTCAGGCTAGGGCACGCCTAGGCTTTAGGCTCCCCTAGGCTAAGGCCAGGGCTCCCCTAGCCTTCAGGCTAGGGTACCCCTAGGCTTTAGACTAGGGCTCCCCTAGGCTAAGGCCAGGGCTCCCGTAGCCTTCAGGCTAGGGCACCCCTAGGCTTTAGGCTAGGGCTCCCCTAGGCTAAGGCCAGGGCTCCCCTAGCCTTCAGGTTAGGGCACCCCTAGGCTTTAGGCTAGGGCTCCCCTAGGCTAAGGCCAGGGCTCACCTAGCCTTCAGGCTAGGGCACCCCTAGGCTTTAGGCTAGGGCTCCCCTAGGCTAAGGCCAGGGCTCCCCTAGCCTTCAGGCTAGGGCACCCCTAGGCTTTAGGCTAGGGCTCCCCTAGGCTAAGGCCAGGGCTCCCCTAGCCTTCAGGCTAGGGCACCCCTAGGCTTTAGGCTAGGGCTCCCCTAGGCTAAGGCCAGGGCTCCCCTAGCCTTCAGGCTAGGGCACCCCTAGGCTTTAGGCTAGGGATCCCCTAGGCTAAGGCCAGGGCGCCCCTAGCCTTCAGGCTAGGGCACCCGTAGGCTTTAGGCTAGGGCTCCCCTAGGCTAAGGCTAGGGCTACCCTAGCCTTTAGGCTCCCCTAGGCTAAAGCGAGGGCTCCCCTAGCCTTCAGGCTAGGGCACCCCTAGGCTTTAGGCTCCCCTAGGCTAAGGCTAGGGCTCCGCTAGCCTTCAGGCTAGGGCACCCCTAGGCTTTAGGCTAGGGCTCCCCTAGGCTAAGGCTAGGGCTCCCCTAGCCTTCAGGCTAGGGCACCCCTAGGCTTTAGGCTCCCCTAGGCTAAGGCTAGGGCTACCCTAGGCTAAGGCTAGGGCTCCCCTAGCCTTCAGGCTAGGGCACCCCTAGGCTTTAGGCTAGGGCTCCCCTAGGCTAAGGCTAGGGCACCCCTAGGCTTTAGGCCAGGGCTCCCCTAGGCTAAGGCTAGGGCTCCCCTAGCCTTCAGGCTAGGGCACCCCTAGGCTTTAGGTTAGGGCTCCCCTAGGCTAAGGCTAGGGCTCCCCTAGCCTTCAGGCTCGGGCACCCTAGGCTTTAGGCTAGGGCTCCCCTAGGCTAAGGCTAGGGCTCCCCTAGCCTTCAGGCTAGGGCACCCCTAGGCTTTAGGCTCCCCTAGGCTAAGGCTAGGGCTCCCCTAGCCTTCAGGCTAGGGCATCCCTAGGCTTTAGGCTCCCCTAGGCTAAGGCTAGGGCTCCCCTAGCCTCAGGCTAGGGCATCCCTAGGCTTTAGGCTCCCCTAGGCTAAGGCTAGGGCTCCCCTAGCCTTCAGGCTAGGGCACCCCTAGGCTTTAGGCTCCCCTACGCTAAGGCTAGGGCTACCCTAGGCTAAGGCCAGGGCTCCCCTAGCCTTCAGGCTAGGGCACCCCAAGGCTTTAGGCTAGGGCTCCCCTAGGCTAAGGCCAGGGCTCCCCTAGCCTTCAGGCTAGGGCACCCCAAGGCTTTAGGCTAGGGCTCCCCTAGGCTAAGGCCAGGGCTCCCCTAGCCTTCAGGCTAGGGCACCCCTAGGCTTTAGGCTAGGGCTCCCTAGGCTAAGGCCAGGGCTCCCCTAGCCTTCAGGCTAGGGCACCCCTAGGCTTTAGGCTAGGGCTCCCCTAGGCTAAGGCCAGGGCTCCCCTAGCCTTCAGGCTAGGGCACCCCTAGGCTTTAGGCTAGGGCTCCCCTAGGCTAAGGCCAGGGCTCCCCTAGCCTTCAGACTAGGGCACCCCTAGGCTTTAGGCTAGGGCTCCCCTAGGCTAAGGCCAGGGCTCCCCTAGCCTTCAGGCTAGGGCACCCCTAGGCTTTAGGCTAGGGCTCCCCTAGGCTAAGGCCAGGGCTCCCCTAGCCTTCAGGCTAGGGCACCCCTAGGCTTTAGGCTAGGGCTCCCCTAGGCTAAGGCCAGGGCTCCCCTAGCCTTCAGGCTAGGGCACCCCTAGGCTTTAGGCTAGGGCTCCCCTAGGCTAAGGCCAGGGCTCCCCTAGCCTTCAGGCTAGGGCACCCCTAGGCTTTAGGCTAGGGCTCCCCTAGGCTAAGGCCAGGGCTCCCCTAGCCTTCAGGCTAGGGCACCCCTAGGCTTTAGGCTAGGGCTCCCCCTAGGCTAAGGCCAGGGCTCCCCTAGCCTTCAGGCTAGGGCACCCCTAGGCTTTAGGCTAGGGCTCCCCTAGGCTAAGGCCAGGGCTCCCCTAGCCTTCAAGCTAGGGCACCCCTAGGCTTTAGGCTCCCCTAGGCTAAGGCCAGGGCTCCCCTAGCCTTCAGGCTAGGGCACCCCTAGGCTTTAGGCTCCCCTAGGCTAAGGCCAGGGCTCCCCTAGCCTTCAGGCTAATGCACCCCTAGGCTTTAGGCTCCCCTAGGCTAAGGCCAGGGCTCCCCTAGCCTTCAGGCTAGGGCACCCCTAGGCTTTAGGCTCCCCTAGGCTAAGGCCAGGGCTCCCCTAGCCTTCAGGCTAGGGCACGCCTAGGCTTTAGGCTCCCCTAGGCTAAGGCCAGGGCTCCCCTAGCCTTCAGGCTAGGGCACCCCTAGGCTTTAGACTAGGGCTCCCCTAGGCTAAGGCCAGGGCTCCCGTAGCCTTCAGGCTAGGGCACCCCTAGGCTTTAGGCTAGGGCTCCCCTAGGCTAAGGCCAGGGCTCCCCTAGCCTTCAGGTTAGGGCACCCCTAGGCTTTAGGCTAGGGCTCCCCTAGGCTAAGGCCAGGGCTCCCCTAGCCTTCAGGCTAGGGCACCCCTAGGCTTTAGGCTAGGGCTCCCCTAGGCTAAGGCCAGGGCTCCCCTAGCCTTCAGGCTAGGGCACCCCTAGGCTTTAGGCTAGGGCTCCCCTAGGCTAAGGCCAGGGCTCCCCTAGCCTTCAGGCTAGGGCACCCCTAGGCTTTAGGCTAGGGCTCCCCTAGGCTAAGGCCAGGGCTCCCCTAGCCTTCAGGCTAGGGCACCCCTAGGCTTTAGGCTAGGGATCCCCTAGGCTAAGGCCAGGGCGCCCCTAGCCTTCAGGCTAGGGCACCCGTAGGCTTTAGGCTAGGGCTCCCCTAGGCTAAGGCTAGGGCTACCCTAGCCTTTAGGCTCCCCTAGGCTAAAGCGAGGGCTCCCCTAGCCTTCAGGCTAGGGCACCCCTAGGCTTTAGGCTCCCCTAGGCTAAGGCTAGGGCTCCGCTAGCCTTCAGGCTAGGGCACCCCTAGGCTTTAGGCTAGGGCTCCCCTAGGCTAAGGCTAGGGCTCCCCTAGCCTTCAGGCTAGGGCACCCCTAGGCTTTAGGCTCCCCTAGGCTAAGGCTAGGGCTACCCTAGGCTAAGGCTAGGGCTCCCCTAGCCTTCAGGCTAGGGCACCCCTAGGCTTTAGGCTAGGGCTCCCCTAGGCTAAGGCTAGGGCACCCCTAGGCTTTAGGCCAGGGCTCCCCTAGGCTAAGGCTAGGGCTCCCCTAGCCTTCAGGCTAGGGCACCCCTAGGCTTTAGGTTAGGGCTCCCCTAGGCTAAGGCTAGGGCTCCCCTAGCCTTCAGGCTCGGGCACCCCTAGGCTTTAGGCTAGGGCTCCCCTAGGCTAAGGCTAGGGCTCCCCTAGCCTTCAGGCTAGGGCACCCCTAGGCTTTAGGCTCCCCTAGGCTAAGGCTAGGGCTCCCCTAGCCTTCAGGCTAGGGCATCCCTAGGCTTTAGGCTCCCCTAGGCTAAGGCTAGGCTCCCTAGCCTTCAGGCTAGGGCACCCCTAGGCTTTAGGCTCCCCTACGCTAAGGCTAGGGCTACCCTAGGGCTAAGGCTAGGGCTCCCCTAGCCTTCAGGCTAGGGCACCCCTAGGCTTTAGGCTCCCCTACGCTAAGGCTAGGGCTCCCCTAGCCTTCAGGCTAGGGCACCCCTAGGCTTTAGGCTCCCCTAGGCTAAGGCTAGGGCTCCCCTAGCCTTCAGGCTAGGGCACCCCTAGGCTTTAGGCTCCCCTAGGCTAAGGCTAGGGCTACCCTAGGCTGAGGCTAGGGCTCCCCTAGCCTTCAGGCTAGGGCACCCCTAGGCTTTAGGCTCCCCTAGGCTAAGGCTAGGGCTCCCCTAGCCTTTAGGCTAGGGCACCCCTAGGCTTTAGGCTCCCCTAGGCTAAGGCTAGGGCTCCCCTAGCCTTCAGGCTAGGGCACCCCTAGGCTTTAGGCTAGGGCTCCCCTAGGCTAAGGCTAGGGCTCCCCTAGCCTTCAGGCTAGGGCACCCCTAGGCTTTAGGCTCCCCTAGGCTAAGGCTAGGGCTCCCCTAGCCTTCAGGCTAGGGCACCCCTAGGCTTTAGGCTAGGGCTCCCCTAGGCTAAGGCCAGGGCTCCCCTAGCCTTCAGGCTAGGGCACCCCTAGGCTTTAGGCTAGGGCTCCCCTAGGCTAAGGCCAGGGCTCCCCTAGCCTTCAGGCTAGGGCACCCCTAGGCTTTAGGCTAGGGCTCCCCTAGGCTAAGGCCAGGGCTCCCCTAGCCTTCAGGCTAGAGCACCCCTAGGCTTTAGGCTAGGGCTCCCCTAGGCTAAGGCCAGGGCTCCCCTAGCCTTCAGGCTAGGGCACCCCTAGGCTTTAGGCTAGGGCTCCCCTAGGCTAAGGCCAGGGCTCCCCTAGCCTTCAGGCTAGGGCACCCCTAGGCTTTAGACTAGGGCTCCCCTAGGCTAAGGCCAGGGCTCCCCTAGCCTTCAGGCTAGGGCACCCCTAGGCTTTAGGCAAGGGCTCCCCTAGGCTAAGGCCAGGGCTCCCCTAGCCTTCAGGCTAGGGCACCCCTAGGCTTTAGGCTCCCCTAGGCTAAGGCTAGGGCTCCCCTAGCCTTCAGGCTAGGGCACCCCAAGGTTTAGGCTCCCCTAGGCTAAGGCTAGGGCTCCCCTAGCCTTCAGGCTAGGGCACCCCTAGGCTTTAGGCTCCCCTAGGCTAAGGCTAGGGCTCCCCTAGCCTTCAGGCTAGGGCACCCCTAGGCTTTAGGCTAGGGCTCCCCCAGCCTACAGGCTAGGGCACCCCTAGGCTTTAGGCTCCCCTAGGCTAAGGCTAGGGCTCCCTAGCCTTCAGGCTAGGGCACCCCAAGCTTTAGGCTCCCCTAAGCTAAGGCTAGGGCTCCCCTAGCCTTCATGCTAGGGCACCCCTAGGCTTTAGGCTAGGGCTCACCTAGGCTAAGGGCTAGGGCTCCCCTAGCCTTCAGGCTAGGGCACCCCTAGGCTTTAGGCTCCCCTAGGCTAAGGCTAGGGCACCCCTAGGCTTTAGGCTCCCCTAGGCTACGGCTAGGGCTCCCCTAGCCTTCAGGCTAGGGCACCCCTAGGCTTTAGGCTAGGGCTCCCCTAGGCTAAGGCCAGGGCTCCCCTAGCCTTCAGGCTAGGGCACCCCTAGGCTTTAGGCTAGGGCTCCCCTAGGCTAAGGCCAGGGCTCCCCTAGCCTTCAGGCTAGGGCACCCCTAGGCTTTAGGCTAGGGCTCCCCTAGGCTTAGGCCAGGGCTCCCCTAGCCTTCAGGCTAGGGCACCCCTAGGCTTTAGGCTAGGGCTCCCCTAGGCTAAGGCCAGGGCTCCCCTAGCCTTCAGGCTAGGGCACCCCTAGGCTTTAGGCTAGGGCTCCCCTAGGCTAAGGCCAGGGCTCCCCTAGCCTTCAGGGTAGGGCACCCCTAGGCTTTAGGCTAGGGCTCCCCTAGGCTAAGGCCAGGGCTCCCCTAGCCTTCAGGCTAGGGCACCCCTAGGCTTTAGGCTAGGGCTCCCCTAGGCTAAGGCCAGGGCTCCCCTAGCCTTCAGGCTAGGGCACCCCTAGGCTTTAGGCTAGGGCTCCCCTAGGCTAAGGCCAGGGCTCCCCTAGCCTTCAGGCTAGGGCACCCCAAGGCTTTAGGCTAGGGCTCCCCTAGGCTAAGGCCAGGGCTCCCCTAGCCTTCAGGCTAGGGCACCCCAAGGCTTTAGGCTAGGGCTCCCCTAGGCTAAGGCCAGGGCTCCCCTAGCTTTCAGGCTAGGGCACCCCTAGGCTTTAGGCTAGGGCTCCCCTAGGCTAAGGCCAGGGCTCCCCTAGCCTTCAGGCTAGGGCACCCCTAGGCTTTAGGCTAGGGCTCCCCTAGGCTAAGGCCAGGGCTCCCCTAGCCTTCAGGCTAGGGCACCCCTAGGCTTTAGGCTAGGGCTCCCCTAGGCTAAGGCCAGGGCTCCCCTAGCCTTCAGGCTAGGGCACCCCTAGGCTTTAGGCTAGGGCTCCCCTAGGCTAAGGCCAGGTCTCCCCTAGCCTTCAGGCTAGGGCACCCCTAGGCTTTAGGCTAGGGCTCCCCTAGGCTAAGGCCAGGGCTCCCCTAGCCTTCAGGCTAGGGCACCCCTAGGCTTTAGGCTAGGGCTCCCCTAGGCTAAGGCCAGGGCTCCCCTAGCCTTCAGGCTAGGGCACCCCTAGGCTTTAGGCTAGGGCTCCCCTAGGCTAAGGCCAGGGCTCCCCTAGCCTTCAGGCTAGGGCACCCCTAGGCTTTAGGCTAGGGCTCCCCTAGGCTAAGGCCAGGGCTCCCCTAGCCTTCAGGCTAGGGCACCCCTAGGCTTTAGGCTAGGGCTCCCCTAGGCTAAGGCCAGGGCTCCCCTAGCCTTCAGGCTAGGGCACCCCTAGGCTTTAGGCTAGGGCTCCCCTAGGCTAAGGCCAGGGCTCCCCTAGCCTTCAGGCTAGGGCACCCCTAGGCTTTAGGCTCCCCTAGGCTAAGGCCAGGGCTCCCCTAGCCTTCAGGCTAGGGCACCCCTAGGCTTTAGGCTCCCCTAGGCTAAGGCCAGGGCTCCCCTAGCCTTCAGGCTAATGCACCCCTAGGCTTTAGGCTCCCCTAGGCTAAGGCCAGGGCTCCCCTAGCCTTCAGGCTAGGGCACCCCTAGGCTTTAGGCTCCCCTAGGCTAAGGCCAGGGCTCCCCTAGCCTTCAGGCTAGGGCACGCTTAGGCTTTAGGCTCCCCTAGGCTAAGGCCAGGGCTCCCCTAGCCTTCAGGCTAGGGCACCCCTAGGCTTTAGACTAGGGCTCCCCTAGGCTAAGGCCAGGGCTCCCGTAGCCTTCAGGCTAGGGCACCCCTAGGCTTTAGGCTAGGGCTCCCCTAGGCTAAGGCCAGGGCTCCCCTAGCCTTCAGGCTAGGGCACCCCTAGGCTTTAGGCTAGGGCTCCCCTAGGCTAAGGCCAGGGCTCCCCTAGCCTTCAGGCTAGGGCACCCCTAGGCTTTAGGCTAGGGCTCCCCTAGGCTAAGGCCAGGGCTCCCCTAGCCTTCAGGCTAGGGCACCCCTAGGCTTTAGGCTAGGGCTCCCCTAGGCTAAGGCCAGGGCTCCCCTAGCCTTCAGGCTAGGGCACCCCTAGGCTTTAGGCTAGGGCTCCCCTAGGCTAAGGCCAGGGCTCCCCTAGCCTTCAGGCTAGGGCACCCCTAGGCTTTAGGCTAGGGCTCCCCTAGGCTAAGGCCAGGGCTCCCCTAGCCTTCAGGCTAGGGCACCCCTAGGCTTTAGGCTAGGGATCCCCTAGGCTAAGGCCAGGGCGCCCCTAGCCTTCAGGCTAGGGCACCCGTAGGCTTTAGGCTAGGGCTCCCCTAGGCTAAGGCTAGGGCTACCCTAGCCTTTAGGCTCCCCTAGGCTAAAGCGAGGGCTCCCCTAGCCTTCAGGCTAGGGCACCCCTAGGCTTTAGGCTCCCCTAGGCTAAGGCTAGGGCTCCGCTAGCCTTCAGGCTAGGGCACCCCTAGGCTTTAGGCTAGGGCTCCCATAGGCTAAGGCTAGGGCTCCCCTAGCCTTCAGGCTAGGGCACCCCTAGGCTTTAGGCTCCCCTAGGCTAAGGCTAGGGCTACCCTAGGCTAAGGCTAGGGCTCCCCTAGCCTTCAGGCTAGGGCACCCCTAGGCTTTAGGCTAGGGCTCCCCTAGGCTAAGGCTAGGGCACCCCTAGGCTTTAGGCCAGGGCTCCCCTAGGCTAAGGCTAGGGCTCCCCTAGCCTTCAGGCTAGGGCACCCCTAGGCTTTAGGCTAGGGCTCCCCTAGGCTAAGGCTAGGGCTCCCCTAGCCTTCAGGCTAGGGCACACCTAGGCTTTAGGCTAGGGCTCCCCTAGGCTAAGGCTAGGGCTCCCCTAGCCTTCAGGCTAGGGCACCCCTAGGCTTTAGGTTAGGGCTCCCCTAGGCTAAGGCTAGGGCTCCCCTAGCCTTCAGGCTCGGGCACCCCTAGGCTTTAGGCTAGGGCTCCCCTAGGCTAAGGCTAGGGCTCCCCTAGCCTTCAGGCTAGGGCACCCCTAGGCTTTAGGCTCCCCTAGGCTAAGGCTAGGGCTCCCCTAGCCTTCAGGCTAGGGCATCCCTAGGCTTTAGGCTCCCCTAGGCTAAGGCTAGGGCTCCCCTAGCCTTCAGGCTAGGGCACCCCTAGGCTTTAGGCTCCCCTACGCTAAGGCTAGGGCTACCCTAGGCTAAGGCTAGGGCTCCCCTAGCCTTCAGGCTAGGGCACCCCTAGGCTTTAGGCTCCCCTAGGCTAAGGCTAGGGCTCCCCTAGCCTTCAGGCTAGGGCACCCCTAGGCTTTAGGCTCCCCTAGGCTAAGGCTAGGGCTCCCCTAGCCTTCAGGCTAGGGCACCCCTAGGCTTTAGGCTCCCCTAGGCTAAGGCTAGGGCTACCCTAGGCTGAGGCTAGGGCTCCCCTAGCCTTCAGGCTAGGGCACCCCTAGGCTTTAGGCTCCCCTAGGCTAAGGCTAGGGCTCCCCTAGCCTTTAGGTAGGGCACCCCTAGGCTTTAGGCTCCCCCAGGCTAAGGCTAGGGCTCCCCTAGCCTTCAGGCTAGGGCACCCCTAGGCTTTAGGCTAGGGCTCCCTAGGCTAAGGCTAGGGCTCCCCTAGCCTTCAGGCTAGGGCACCCCTAGGCTTTAGGCTCCCCTAGGCTAAGGCTAGGGCTCCCCTAGCCTTCAGGCTAGGGCACCCCTAGGCTTTAGGCTAGGGCTCCCCTAGGCTAAGGCCAGGGCTCCCCTAGCCTTCAGGCTAGGGCACCCCTAGCTTTAGGCTAGGGCTCCCCTAGGCTAAGGCCAGGGCTCCCCTAGCCTTCAGGCTAGGGCACCCCTAGGCTTTAGGCTAGGGCTCCCCTAGGCTAAGGCCAGGGCTCCCCTAGCCTTCAGGCTAGGGCACCCCTAGGCTTTAGGCTAGGACTCCCCTAGGCTAAGGCCAGGGCTCCCCTAGACTTCAGGCTAGGGCACCCCTAGGCTTTAGGCTAGGGCTCCCCTAGGCTAAGGCCAGGGCTCCCCTAGCCTTCAGGCTAGGGCACCCCTAGGCTTTAGACTAGGGCTCCCCTAGGCTAAGGCCAGGGCTCCCCTAGCCTTCAGGCTAGGGCACCCCTAGGCTTTAGGCAAGGGCTCCCCTAGGCTAAGGCCAGGGCTCCCCTAGCCTTCAGGCTAGGGCACCCCTAGGCTTTAGGCAAGGGCTCCCCTAGGCTAAGGCCAGGGCTCCCCTAGCCTTCAGGCTAGGGCACCCCTAGGCTTTAGGCAAGGGCTCCCCTAGGCTAAGGCCAGGGCTCCCCTAGCCTTCAGGCTAGGGCACCCCTAGGCTTTAGGCTCCCCTAGGCTAAGGCTAGGGCTCCCCTAGCCTTCAGGCTAGGGCACCCCAAGCTTTAGGCTCCCCTAGGCTAAGGCTAGGGCTCCCCTAGCCTTCAGGCTAGGGCACCCCTAGGCTTTAGGCTCCCCTAGGCTAAGGCTAGGGCTCCCCTAGCCTTCAGGCTAGGGCACCCCTAGGCTTTAGGCTAGGGCTCCCCCAGCCTACAGGCTAGGGCACCCCTAGGCTTTAGGCTCCCCTAGGCTAAGGCTAGGGCTCCCCTAGCCTTCAGGCTAGGGCACCCCAAGCTTTAGGCTCCCCTAAGCTAAGGCTAGGGCTCCCCTAGCCTTCATGCTAGGGCACCCCTAGGCTTTAGCTAGGGCTCACCTAGGCTAAGGCTAGGGCTCCCCTAGCCTTCAGGCTAGGGCACCCCTAGGCTTTAGGCTCCCCTAGGCTAAGGCTAGGGCACCCCTAGGCTTTAGGCTCCCCTAGGCTACGGCTAGGGCTCCCCTAGCCTTCAGGCTAGGGCACCCCTAGGCTTTAGGCTAGGGCTCCCCTAGGCTAAGGCCAGGGCTCCCCTAGCCTTCAGGCTAGGGCACCCCTAGGCTTTAGGCTAGGGCTCCCCTAGGCTAAGGCCAGGGCTCCCCTAGCCTTCAGGCTAGGGCACCCCTAGGCTTTAGGCTAGGGCTCCCCTAGGCTTAGGCCAGGGCTCCCCTAGCCTTCAGGCTAGGGCACCCCTAGGCTTTAGGCTAGGGCTCCCCTAGGCTAAGGCCAGGGCTCCCCTAGCCTTCAGGCTAGGGCACCCCTAGGCTTTAGGCTAGGGCTCCCCTAGGCTAAGGCCAGGGCTCCCCTAGCCTTCAGGGTAGGGCACCCCTAGGCTTTAGGCTAGGGCTCCCCTAGGCTAAGGCCAGGGCTCCCCTAGCCTTCAGGCTAGGGCACCCCTAGGCTTTAGGCTAGGGCTCCCCTAGGCTAAGGCCAGTGCTCCCCTAGCCTTCAGGCTAGGGCACCCCTAGTCTTTAGGCTAGGGCTCCCCTAGGCTAAGGCCAGGGCTCCCCTAGCCTTCAGGCTAGGGCACCCCAAGGCTTTAGGCTAGGGCTCCCCTAGGCTAAGGCCAGGGCTCCCCTAGCCTTCAGGCTAGGGCACCCCAAGGCTTTAGGCTAGGGCTCCCCTAGGCTAAGGCCAGGGCTGCCCTAGCTTTCAGGCTAGGGCACCCCTAGGCTTTAGGCTAGGGCTCCCCTAGGCTAAGGCCAGGGCTCCCCTAGCCTTCAGGCTAGGGCACCCCTAGGCTTTAGGCTAGGGCTCCCCTAGGCTAAGGCCAGGGCTCCCCTAGCCTTCAGGCTAGGGCACCCCTAGGCTTTAGGCTAGGGCTCCCCTAGGCTAAGGCCAGGGCTCCCCTAGCCTTCAGGCTAGGGCACCCCTAGGCTTTAGGCTAGGGCTCCCCTAGGCTAAGGCCAGGGCTCCCCTAGCCTTCAGGCTAGGGCACCCCTAGGCTTTAGGCTAGGGCTCCCCTAGGCTAAGGCCAGGGCTCCCCTAGCCTTCAGGCTAGGGCACCCCTAGGCTTTAGGCTAGGGCTCCCCTAGGCTAAGGCCAGGGCTCCCCTAGCCTTCAGGCTAGGGCACCCCTAGGCTTTAGGCTAGGGCTCCCCTAGGCTAAGGCCAGGGCTCCCCTAGCCTTCAGGCTAGGGCACCCCTAGGCTTTAGGCTAGGGCTCCCCTAGGCTAAGGCCAGGGCTCCCCTAGCCTTCAGGCTAGGGCACCCCTAGGCTTTAGGCTCCCCTAGGCTAAGGCCAGGGCTCCCCTAGCCTTCAGGCTAGGGCACCCCTAGGCTTTAGGCTCCCCTAGGCTAAGGCCAGGGCTCCCCTAGCCTTCAGGCTAATGCACCCCTAGGCTTTAGGCTCCCCTAGGCTAAGGCCAGGGCTCCCTAGCCTTCAGGCTAGGGCACCCCTAGGCTTTAGGCTCCCCTAGGCTAAGGCCAGGGCTCCCCTAGCCTTCAGGCTAGGGCACGCCTAGGCTTTAGGCTCCCCTAGGCTAAGGCCAGGGCTCCCCTAGCCTTCAGGCTAGGGCACCCCTAGGCTTTAGACTAGGGCTCCCCTAGGCTAAGGCCAGGGCTCCCGTAGCCTTCAGGCTAGGGCACCCCTAGGCTTTAGGCTAGGGCTCCCCTAGGCTAAGGCCAGGGCTCCCCTAGCCTTCAGGCTAGGGCACCCCTAGGCTTTAGGCTAGGGCTCCCCTAGGCTAAGGCCAGGGCTCCCCTAGCCTTCAGGCTAGGGCACCCCTAGGCTTTAGGCTAGGGCTCCCCTAGGCTAAGGCCAGGGCTCCCCTAGCCTTCAGGCTAGGGCACCCCTAGGCTTTAGGCTAGGGCTCCCCTAGGCTAAGGCCAGGGCTCCCCTAGCCTTCAGGCTAGGGCACCCCTAGGCTTTAGGCTAGGGCTCCCCTAGGCTAAGGCCAGGGCTCCCCTAGCCTTCAGGCTAGGGCACCCCTAGGCTTTAGGCTAGGGCTCCCCTAGGCTAAGGCCAGGGCTCCCCTAGCCTTCAGGCTAGGGCACCCCTAGGCTTTAGGCTAGGGCTCCCCTAGGCTAAGGCTAGGGCCACCCTAGCCTTTAGGCTCCCCTAGGCTAAAGCGAGGGCTCCCCTAGCCTTCAGGCTAGGGCACCCCTAGGCTTTAGGCTCCCCTAGGCTAAGGATAGGGCTCCGCTAGCCTTCAGGCTAGGGCACCCCTAGGCTTTAGGCTCGGGCTCCCCTAGGCTAAGGCTAGGGCTCCCCTAGCCTTCAGGCTAGGGCACCCCTAGGCTTTAGGCTCCCCTAGGCTAAGGCTAGGGCTACCCTAGGCTAAGGCTAGGGCTCCCCTAGCCTTCAGGCTAGGGCACCCCTAGGCTTTAGGCTAGGGCTCCCCTAGGCTAAGGCTAGGGCACCTCTAGGCTTTAGGCCAGGGCTCCCCTAGGCTAAGGCTAGGGCTCCCCTAGCCTTCAGGCTAGGGCACCCCTAGGCTTTAGGCTAGGGCTCCCCTAGGCTAAGGCTAGGGCTCCCCTAGCCTTCAGGCTAGCGCACACCTAGGCTTTAGGCTAGGGCTCCCCTAGGCTAAGGCTAGGGCTCCCCTAGCCTTCAGGCTAGGGCACCCCTAGGCTTTAGGTTAGGGCTCCCCTAGGCTAAGGCTAGGGCTCCCCTAGCCTTCAGGCTCGGGCACCCCTAGGCTTTAGGCTAGGGCTCCCCTAGGCTAAGGCTAGGGCTCCCCTAGCCTTCAGGCTAGGGCACCCCTAGGCTTTAGGCTCCCCTAGGCTAAGGCTAGGGCTCCCCTAGCCTTCAGGCTAGGGCATCCCTAGGCTTTAGGCTCCCCTAGGCTAAGGCTAGGGCTCCCCTAGCCTTCAGGCTAGGGCACCCCTAGGCTTTAGGCTCCCCTACGCTAAGGCTAGGGCTACCCTAGGCTAAGGCTAGGGCTCCCCTAGCCTTCAGGCTAGGGCACCCCTAGGCTTTAGGCTCCCCTAGGCTAAGGCTAGGGCTCCCCTAGCCTTCAGGCTAGGGCACCCCTAGGCTTTAGGCTCCCCTAGGCTAAGGCTAGGGCTCCCCTAGCCTTCAGGCTAGGGCACCCCTAGGCTTTAGGCTCCCCTAGGCTAAGGCTAGGGCTACCCTAGGCTGAGGCTAGGGCTCCCCTAGCCTTCAGGCTAGGGCACCCCTAGGCTTTAGGCTCCCCTAGGCTAAGGCTAGGGCTCCCCTAGCCTTTAGGCTAGGGCACCCCTAGGCTTTAGGCTCCCCTAGGCTAAGGCTAGGGCTCCCTAGCCTTCAGGCTAGGGCACCCCTAGGCTTTAGGCTAGGGCTCCCCTAGGCTAAGGCTAGGGCTCCCCTAGCCTTCAGGCTAGGGCACCCCTAGGCTTTAGGCTCCCCTAGGCTAAGGCTAGGGCTCCCCTAGCCTTCAGGCTAGGGCACCCCTAGGCTTTAGGCTAGGGCTCCCCTAGGCTAAGGCCAGGGCTCCCCTAGCCTTCAGGCTAGGGCACCCCTAGGCTTTAGGCTAGGGCTCCCCTAGGCTAAGGCCAGGGCTCCCCTAGCCTTCAGGCTAGGGCACCCCTAGGCTTTAGGCTAGGACTCCCCTAGGCTAAGGCCAGGGCTCCCCTAGCCTTCAGGCTAGGGCACCCCTAGGCTTTAGGCTAGGGCTCCCCTAGGCTAAGGCCAGGGCTCCCCTAGCCTTCAGGCTAGGGCACCCCTAGGCTTTAGACTAGGGCTCCCCTAGGCTAAGGCCAGGGCTCCCCTAGCCTTCAGGCTAGGGCACCCCTAGGCTTTAGGCAAGGGTTCCCCTAGGCTAAGGCCAGGGCTCCCCTAGCCTTCAGGCTAGGGCACCCCTAGGTTTTAGGCAAGGGCTCCCCTAGGCTAAGGCCAGGGCTCCCCTAGCCTTCAGGCTAGGGCACCCCTAGGCTTTAGGCTAAGGCTCCCCTAGGCTAAGGCCAGGGCTCCCCTAGCCTTCAGGCTAGGGCACCACTAGGCTTTAGGCTAGGGCTCCCCTAGGCTAAGGCCAGGGCTCCCCTAGCCTTCAGGCTAGGGCACCCCTAGGCTTTAGGCTAGGGCTCCCCTAGGCTAAGGCCAGGGCTCCCCTAGCCTTCAGGCTAGGGCACCCCTAGGCTTTAGGCTAGGGCTCCCCTAGGCTAAGGCCAGGGCTCCCCTAGCCTTCAGGCTAGGGCACCCCTAGGCTTTAGGCTAGGGCTCCCCTAGGCTAAGGCCAGGGCTCCCCTAGCCTTCAGGCTAGGGCACCCCTAGGCTTTAGGCTAGGGATCCCCTAGGCTAAGGCCAGGGCTCCCCTAGCCTTCAGGCTAGGGCACCCCTAGGCTTTAGGCTAGGGATCCCCTAGGCTAAGGCCAGGGCTCCCCTAGCCTTCAGGCTAGGGCACCCCTAGGCTTTAGGCTAGGGCTCCCCTAGGCTAAGGCCAGGGCTCCCCTAGCCTTCAGGCTAGGGCATCCCTAGGCTTTAGGCTCCCCTAGGCTAAAGCGAGGGCTCCCCTAGCCTTCAGGCTAGGGCACCCCTAGGCTTTAGGCTCCCCTAGGCTAAGGCTAGGGCTCCCCTAGCCTTCAGGCTAGGGCACCCCTAGGCTTTAGGCTAGGGCTCCCCTAGGCTAAGGCTAGGGCTCCCCTAGCCTTCAGGCTAGGGCAACCCTAGGCTTTAGGCTCCCCTAGGCTAAGGCTAGGGCTCGCCTAGCTTTCAGGCTAGGGCACCCCTAGGCTTTAGGCAAGGGCTCCCCTAGGCTAAGGCTAGGGCTCCCCTAGCCTTCAGGCTAGGGCACCCCTAGGCTTTAGGCTAGGGCTCCCCTAGGCTAAGGCTAGGGCTCCCCTAGCCTTCAGGCTAGGGCACCCCTAGGCTTTAGGCTAGGGCTACCCTAGGCTAAGGCTAGGGCACCCCTAGGCTTTAGGCTAGGGCTCCCCTAGGCTAAGGCTAGGGCTCCCCTAGCCTTCAGGCTAGGGCACCCCTAGGCTTTAGGCTAGGGCTCCCCTAGGCTAAGGCTAGGGCTCCCCTAGCCTTCAGGCTAGGGCACCCCTAGGCTTTAGGCTTGGGCTCCCCTAGGCTAAGGCTAGGGCTCCCCTAGCCTTCAGGCTCGGGCACCCCTAGGCTTTAGGCTAGGGCTCCCCTAGGCTAAGGCTAGGGCTCCCCTAGCCTTCAGGCTCGGGCACCCCTAGGCTTTAGGCTAGGGCTCCCCTAGGCTAAGGCTAGGGCTCCCCTAGCCTTCAGGCTAGGGCACCCCTAGGCTTTAGGCTCCCCTAGGCTAAGGCTAGGGCTCCCCTAGCCTTCAGGCTAGGGCATCCCTAGGCTTTAGGCTCCCCTAGGCTAAGGCTAGGGCTCCCCTAGCCTTCAGGCTAGGGCACCCCTAGGCTTTAGGCTCCCCTAGGCTAAGGCTAGGGCTCCCCTAGACTTCAGGCTAGGGCACCCCTAGGCTTTAGGCTCCCCTAGGCTAAGGCTAGGGCTCCCCTAGCCTTCAGGCTAGGGCACCCCTAGGCTTTAGGCTCCCCTAGGCTAAGGCTAGGGCTCCCCTAGCCTTCAGGCTAGGGCACCCCTAGGCTTTAGGCTAGGGCTCCCCTAGGCTAAGGCTAGGGCTCCCCTAGCCTTCATGCTAGGGCACCCCTAGGCTTTAGGCTCCCAAAGGCTAAGGCTAGGGCTACCCTAGGCTAAGGCTAGGGCTCCCCTAGCCTTCAGGCTAGGGCAACCCTAGGCTTTAGGCTCCCCTAGGCTAAGGCTAGGGCTCCCCTAGCCTTCAGGCTAGGGCACCCCTAGGCTTTAGGCTAGGGCTCCCCTAGGCTAAGGCCAGGGCTCACCTAGCCTTCAGGCTAGGGCACCCCTAGGCTTTAGGCTAGGGCTCCCCTAGGCTAAGGCCAGGGCTCCCCTAGCCTTCAGGCTAGGGCACCCCTAGGCTTTAGGCTAGGGCTCCCCTAGGCTAAGGCCAGGGCTCCCCTAGCCTTCAGGCTAGGGCACCCCTAGGCTTTAGGCTAGGGCTCCCCTAGGCTAAGGCCAGGGCTCCCCTAGCCTTCAGGCTAGGGCACCCCTAGGCTTTAGGCTAGGGATCCCCTAGGCTAAGGCCAGGGCGCCCCTAGCCTTCAGGCTAGGGCACCCGTAGGCTTTAGGCTAGGGCTCCCCTAGGCTAAGGCTAGGGCTACCCTAGCCTTTAGGCTCCCCTAGGCTAAAGCGAGGGCTCCCCTAGCCTTCAGGCTAGGGCACCCCTAGGCTTTAGGCTCCCCTAGGCTAAGGCTAGGGCTCCGCTAGCCTTCAGGCTAGGGCACCCCTAGGCTTTAGGCTAGGGCTCCCCTAGGCTAAGGCTAGGGCTCCCATAGCCTTCAGGCTAGGGCACCCCTAGGCTTTAGGCTCCCCTAGGCTAAGGCTAGGGCTACCCTAGGCTAAGGCTAGGGCTCCCCTAGCCTTCAGGCTAGGGCACCCCTAGGCTTTAGGCTAGGGCTCCCCTAGGCTAAGGCTAGGGCACCCCTAGGCTTTAGGCCAGGGCTCCCCTAGGCTAAGGCTAGGGCTCCCCTAGCCTTCAGGCTAGGGCACCCCTAGGCTTTAGGCTAGGGCTCCCCTAGGCTAAGGCTAGGGCTCCCCTAGCCTTCAGGCTAGGGCACACCTAGGCTTTAGGCTAGGGCTCCCCTAGGCTAAGGCTAGGGCTCCCCTAGCCTTCAGGCTAGGGCACCCCTAGGCTTTAGGTTAGGGCTCCCCTAGGCTAAGGCTAGGGCTCCCCTAGCCTTCAGGCTCGGGCACCCCTAGGCTTTAGGCTAGGGCTCCCCTAGGCTAAGGCTAGGGCTCCCCTAGCCTTCAGGCTAGGGCACCCCTAGGCTTTAGGCTCCCCTAGGCTAAGGCTAGGGCTCCCCTAGCCTTCAGGCTAGGGCATCCCTAGGCTTTAGGCTCCCCTAGGCTAAGGCTAGGGCTCCCCTAGCCTTCAGGCTAGGGCACCCCTAGGCTTTAGGCTCCCCTACGCTAAGGCTAGGGCTACCCTAGGCTAAGGCTAGGGCTCCCCTAGCCTTCAGGCTAGGGCACCCCTAGGCTTTAGGCTCCCCTAGGCTAAGGCTAGGGCTCCCCTAGCCTTCAGGCTAGGGCACCCCTAGGCTTTAGGCTCCCCTAGGCTAAGGCTAGGGCTCCCCTAGCCTTCAGGCTAGGGCACCCCTAGGCTTTAGGCTCCCCTAGGCTAAGGCTAGGGCTACCCTAGGCTGAGGCTAGGGCTCCCCTAGCCTTCAGGCTAGGGCACCCCTAGGCTTTAGGCTCCCCTAGGCTAAGGCTAGGGCTCCCCTAGCCTTTAGGCTAGGGCACCCCTAGGCTTTAGGCTCCCCTAGGCTAAGGCTAGGGCTCCCCTAGCCTTCAGGCTAGGGCACCCCTAGGCTTTAGGCTAGGGCTCCCCTAGGCTAAGGCTAGGGCTCCCCTAGCCTTCAGGCTAGGGCACCCCTAGGCTTTAGGCTCCCCTAGGCTAAGGCTAGGGCTCCCCTAGCCTTCAGGCTAGGGCACCCCTAGGCTTTAGGCTAGGGCTCCCCTAGGCTAAGGCCAGGGCTCCCCTAGCCTTCAGGCTAGGGCACCCCTAGGCTTTAGGCTAGGGCTCCCCTAGGCTAAGGCCAGGGCTCCCCTAGCCTTCAGGCTAGGGCACCCATAGGCTTTAGGCTAGGGCTCCCCTAGGCTAAGGCCAGGGCTCCCCTAGCCTTCAGGCTAGGGCACCCCTAGGGTTTAGGCTAGGGCTCCCCTAGGCTAAGGCCAGGGCTCCCCTAGCCTTCAGGCTAGGGCACCCCTAGGCTTTAGGCTAGGGCTCCCCTAGGCTAAGGCCAGGGCTCCCCTAGCCTTCAGGCTAGGGCACCCCTAGGCTTTAGGCAAGGGCTCCCCTAGGCTAAGGCCAGGGCTCCCCTAGCCTTCAGGCTAGGGCACCCCTAGGCTTTAGGCAAGGGCTCCCCTAGGCTAAGGCCAGGGCTCCCCTAGCCTTCAGGCTAGGGCACCCCTAGGCTTTAGGCTAGGGCTCCCCTAGGCTAAGGCCAGGGCTCCCCTAGCCTTCAGGCTAGGGCACCACTAGGCTTTAGGCTAGGGCTCCCCTAGGCTAAGGCCAGGGCTCCCCTAGCCTTCAGGCTAGGGCACCCCTAGGCTTTAGGCTAGGGCTCCCCTAGGCTAAGGCCAGGGCTCCCCTAGCCTTCAGGCTAGGGCACCCCTAGGCTTTAGGCTAGGGCTCCCCTAGGCTAAGGCCAGGGCTCCCCTAGCCTTCAGGCTAGGGCACCCCTAGGCTTTAGGCTAGGGCTCCCCTAGGCTAAGGCCAGGTCTCCCCTAGCCTTCAGGCTAGGGCACCCCTAGGCTTTAGGCTAGGGATCCCCTAGGCTAAGGCAGGGGCTCCCCTAGCCTTCAGGCTAGGGCACCCCTAGGCTTTAGGCTAGGGATCCCCTAGGCTAAGGCCAGGGCTCCCCTAGCCTTCAGGCTAGGGCACCCCTAGGCTTTAGGCTAGGGCTCCCCTAGGCTAAGGCCAGGGCTCCCCTAGCCTTCAGGCTAGGGCACCCCTAGGCTTTAGGCTCCCCTAGGCTAAAGCGAGGGCTCCCCTAGCCTTCAGGCTAGGGCACCCCTAGGCTTTAGGCTCCCCTAGGCTAAGGCTAGGGCTCCCCTAGCCTTCAGGCTAGGGCACCCATAGGCTTTAGGCTAGGGCTCCCCTAGGCTAAGGCTAGGGCTCCCCTAGCCTTCAGGCTAGGGCAACCCTAGGCTTTAGGCTCCCCTAGGCTAAGGCTAGGGCTCCCCTAGTTTTCAGGCTAGGGCACCCCTAGGCTTTAGGCAAGGGCTCCCCTAGGCTAAGGCTAGGGCTCCCCTAGCCTTCAGGCTAGGGCATCCCTAGGCTTTAGGCTAGGGCTCCCCTAGGCTAAGGCTAGGGCTCCCCTAGCCTTCAGGCTAGGGCACCCCTAGGCTTTAGGCTAGGGCTCCCCTAGGCTAAGGCTAGGGCACCCCTAGGCTTTAGGCTAGGGCTCCCCTAGGCTAAGGCTAGGGCTCCCCTAGCCTTCAGGCTAGGGCACCCCTAGGCTTTAGGCTAGGGCTCCCCTAGGCTAAGGCTAGGGCTCCCCTAGCCTTCAGGCTAGGGCACCCCTAGGCTTTAGGCTAGGGCTCCCCTAGGCTAAGGCTAGGGCTCCCCTAGCCTTCAGGCTCGGGCACCCCTAGGCTTTAGGCTAGGGCTCCCCTAGGCTAAGGCTAGGGCTCCCCTAGCCTTCAGGCTCGGGCACCCCTAGGCTTTAGGCTAGGGCTCCCCTAGGCTAAGGCTAGGGCTCCCCTAGCCTTCAGGCTAGGGCACCCCTAGGCTTTAGGCTCCCCTAGGCTAAGGCTAGGGCTCCCCTAGCCTTCAGGCTAGGGCATCCCTAGGCTTTAGGCTCCCCTAGGCTAAGGCTAGGGCTCCCCTAGCCTTCAGGCTAGGGCACCCCTAGGCTTTAGGCTCCCCTAGGCTAAGGCTAGGGCTACCCTAGGCTAAGGCTAGGGCTCCCCTAGCCTTCAGGCTAGGGCACCCCTAGGCTTTAGGCTCCCCTAGGCTAAGGCTAGGGCTCCCCTAGCCTTCAGGCTAGGGCACCCCTAGGCTTTAGGCTAGGGCTCCCCTAGGCTAAGGCCAGGGCTCTCCTAGCCTTCAGGCTAGGGCACCCCTAGGCTTTAGGCTAGGGCTCCCCTAGGCTAAGGCCAGGGCTCCCCTAGCCTTCAGGCTAGGGCACCCCTAGGCTTTAGGCTAGGGCTCCCCTAGGCTAAGGCCAGGGCTCCCCTAGCCTTCAGGCTAGGGCACCCCTAGGCTTTAGGCTAGGGCTCCCCTAGGCTAAGGCCAGGGCTCCCCTAGCCTTCAGGCTAGGGCACCCCTAGGCTTTAGGCTCCCCTAGGCTAAGGCCAGGGCTCCCCTAGCCTTCAGGCTAGGGCACCCCTAGGCTTTAGGCTCCCCTAGGCTAAGGCCAGGGCTCCCCTAGCCTTCAGGCTAGGGCACCCCTAGGCTTTAGGCTCGCCTAGGCTAAGGCCAGGGCTCCCCTAGCCTTCAGGCTAGGGCACCCCTAGGCTTTAGGCTCCCCTAGGCTAAGGCCAGGGCTCCCCTAGCCTTCAGGCTAGGGCACGCCTAGGCTTTAGGCTCCCCTAGGCTAAGGCCAGGGCTCCCCTAGCCTTCAGGCTAGGGCACCCCTAGGCTTTAGACTAGGGCTCCCCTAGGCTAAGGCCAGGGCTCCCCTAGCCTTCAGGCTAGGGCACCCCTAGGCTTTAGGCTAGGGCTCCCCTAGGCTAAGGCCAGGGCTCCCCTAGCCTTCAGGCTAGGGCACCCCTAGGCTTTAGGCTAGGGCTCCCCTAGGCTAAGGCCAGGGCTCCCCTAGCCTTCAGGCTAGGGCACCCCTAGGCTTTAGGCTAGGGCTCCCCTAGGCTAAGGCCAGGGCTCCCCTAGCCTTCAGGCTAGGGCACCCCTAGGCTTTAGGCTAGGGCTCCCCTAGGCTAAGGCCAGGGCTCCCCTAGCCTTCAGGCTAGGGCACCCCTAGGCTTTAGGCTAGGGATCCCCTAGGCTAAGGCCAGGGCGCCCCTAGCCTTCAGGCTAGGGCACCCGTAGGCTTTAGGCTAGGGCTCACCTAGGCTAAGGCTAGGGCTACCCTAGCCTTTAGGCTCCCCTAGGCTAAGGCTAGGGCTCCGCTAGCCTTCAGGCTAGGGCACCCCTAGGCTTTAGGCTAGGGCTCCCCTAGGCTAAGGCTAGGGCTCCCCTAGCCTTCAGGCTAGGGCACCCCTAGGCTTTAGGCTCCCCTAGGCTAAGGCTAGGGCTACCCTAGGCTAAGGCTAGGGCTCCCCTAGCCTTCAGGCTAGGGCACCCCTAGGCTTTAGGCTAGGGCTCCCCTAGGCTAAGGCTAGGGCACCCCTAGGCTTTAGGCCAGGGCTCCCCTAGGCTAAGGCTAGGGCTCCCCTAGCCTTCAGGCTAGGGCACCCCTAGGCTTTAGGCTAGGGCTCCCCTAGGCTAAGGCTAGGGCTCCCCTAGCCTTCAGGCTAGGGCACACCTAGGCTTTAGGCTAGGGCTCCCCTAGGGTAAGGCTAGGGCTCCCCTAGCCTTCAGGCTAGGGCACCCCTAGGCTTTAGGTTAGGGCTCCCCTAGGCTAAGGCTAGGGCTCCCCTAGCCTTCAGGCTCGGGCACCCCTAGGCTTTAGGCTAGGGCTCCCCTAGGCTAAGGCTAGGGCTCCCCTAGCCTTCAGGCTAGGGCACCCCTAGGCTTTAGGCTCCCCTAGGCTAAGGCTAGGGCTCCCCTAGCCTTCAGGCTAGGGCATCCCTAGGCTTTAGGCTCCCCTAGGCTAAGGCTAGGGCTCCCCTAGCCTTCAGGCTAGGGCACCCCTAGGCCTTAGGCTCCCCTACGCTAAGGCTAGGGCTACCCTAGGCTAAGGCTAGGGCTCCCCTAGCCTTCAGGCTAGGGCACCCCTAGGCTTTAGGCTCCCCTAGGCTAAGGCTAGGGCTCCCCTAGCCTTCAGGCTAGGGCACCCCTAGGCTTTAGGCTCCCCTAGGCTAAGGCTAGGGCTACCCTAGGCTGAGGCTAGGGCTCCCCTAGCCTTCAGGCTAGGGCACCCCTAGGCTTTAGGCTCCCCTAGGCTAAGGCTAGGGCTCCCCTAGCCTTTAGGCTAGGGCACCCCTAGGCTTTAGGCTCCCCTAGGCTAAGGCTAGGGCTCCCCTAGCCTTCAGGCTAGGGCACCCCTAGGCTTTAGGCTAGGGCTCCCCTAGGCTAAGGCTAGGGCTCCCCTAGCCTTCAGGCTAGGGCACCCCTAGGCTTTAGGCTCCCCTAGGCTAAGGCTAGGGCTCCCCTAGCCTTCAGGCTAGGGCACCCCTAGGCTTTAGGCTAGGGCTCCCCTAGGCTAAGGCCAGGGCTCCCCTAGCCTTCAGGCTAGGGCACCCCTAGGCTTTAGGCTAGGGCTCCCCTAGGCTAAGGCCAGGGCTCCCCTAGCCTTCAGGCTAGGGCACCCCTAGGCTTTAGGCTAGGGCTCCCCTAGGCTAAGGCCAGGGCTCCCCTAGCCTTCAGGCTAGGGCACCCCTAGGCTTTAGGCTAGGGCTCCCCTAGGCTAAGGCCAGGGCTCCCCTAGCCTTCAGGCTAGGGCACCCCTAGGCTTTAGGCTAGGGCTCCCCTAGGCTAAGGCCAGGGCTCCCCTAGCCTTCAGGCTAGGGCACCCCTAGGCTTTAGGCTAGGGCTCCCCTAGGCTAAGGCCAGGGCTCCCCTAGCCTTCAGGCTAGGGCACCCCTAGGCTTTAGGCAAGGGCTCCCCTAGGCTAAGGCCAGGGCTCCCCTAGCCTTCAGGCTAGGGCACCCCTAGGCTTTAGGCAAGGGCTCCCCTAGGCTAAGGCCAGGGCTCCCCTAGCCTTCAGGCTAGGGCACCCCTAGGCTTTAGGCTAGGGCTCCCCTAGGCTAAGGCCAGGGCTCCCCTAGCCTTCAGGCTAGGGCACCACTAGGCTTTAGGCTAGGGCTCCCCTAGGCTAAGGCCAGGGCTCCCCTAGCCTTCAGGCTAGGGCACCCCTAGGCTTTAGGCTAGGGCTCCCCTAGGCTAAGGCCAGGGCTCCCCTAGCCTTCAGGCTAGGGCACCCCTAGGCTTTAGGCTAGGGCTCCCCTAGGCTAAGGCCAGGGCTCCCCTAGCCTTCAGGCTAGGGCACCCCTAGGCTTTAGGCTAGGGCTCCCCTAGGCTAAGGCCAGGGCTCCCCTAGCCTTCAGGCTAGGGCACCCCTAGGCTTTAGGCTAGGGATCCCCTAGGCTAAGGCAAGGGCTCCCCTAGCCTTCAGGCTAGGGCACCCCTAGGCTTTAGGCTAGGGATCCCCTAGGCTAAGGCCAGGGCTCCCCTAGCCTTCAGGCTAGGGCACCCCTAGGCTTTAGGCTAGGGCTCCCCTAGGCTAAGGCCAGGGCTCCCCTAGCCTTCAGGCTAGGGCACCCCTAGGCTTTAGGCTCCCCTAGGCTAAAGCGAGGGCTCCCCTAGCCTTCAGGCTAGGGCACCCCTAGGCTTTAGGCTCCCCTAGGCTAAGGCTAGGGCTCCCCTAGCCTTCAGGCTAGGGCACCCCTAGGCTTTAGGCTAGGGCTCCCCTAGGCTAAGGCTAGGGCTCCCCTAGCCTTCAGGCTAGGGCAACCCTAGGCTTTAGGCTCCCCTAGGCTAAGGCTAGGGCTCCCCTAGCTTTCAGGCTAGGGCACCCCTAGGCTTTAGGCAAGGGCTCCCCTAGGCTAAGGCTAGGGCTCCCCTAGCCTTCAGGCTAGGGCACCCCTAGGCTTTAGGCTAGGGCTCCCCTAGGCTAAGGCTAGGGCTCCCCTAGCCTTCAGGCTAGGGCACCCCTAGGCTTTAGGCTAGGGCTCCCCTAGGCTAAGGCTAGGGCACCCCTAGGCTTTAGGCGAGGGCTCCCCTAGGCTAAGGCTAGGGCTCCCCTAGCCTTCAGGCTAGGGCACCCCTAGGCTTTAGGCTAGGGCTCCCCTAGGCTAAGGCTAGGGCTCCCCTAGCCTTCAGGCTCGGGCACCCCTAGGCTTTAGGCTAGGGCTCCCCTAGGCTAAGGCTAGGGCTCCCCTAGCCTTCAGGCTAGGGCACCCCTAGGCTTTAGGCTCCCCTAGGCTAAGGCTAGGGCTCCCCTAGCCTTCAGGCTAGGGCATCCCTAGGCTTTAGGCTCCCCTAGGCTAAGGCTAGGGCTCCCCTAGCCTTCAGGCTAGGGCACCCCTAGGCTTTAGGCTCCCCTAGGCTAAGGCTAGGGCTACCCTAGGCTAAGGCTAGGGCTCCCCTAGCCTTCAGGCTAGGGCACCCCTAGGCTTTAGGCTCCCCTAGGCTAAGGCTAGGGCTCCCCTAGCCTTCAGGCTAGGGCACCCCTAGGCTTTAGGCTCCCCTAGGCTAAGGCTAGGGCTCCCCTAGCCTTCAGGCTAGGGCACCCCTAGGCTTTAGGCTCCCCTAGGCTAAGGCTAGGGCTCCCCTAGCCTTCAGGCTAGGGCACCCCTAGGCTTTAGGCTAGGGCTCCCCTAGGCTAAGGCTAGGGCTCCTCTAGCCTTCAGGCTAGGGCACCCCTAGGCTTTAGGCTCCCAAAGGCTAAGGCTAGGGCTACCCTAGGCTAAGGCTAGGGCTCCCCTAGCCTTCAGGCTAGGGCAACCCTAGGCTTTAGGCTCCCCTAGGCTAAGGCTAGGGCTCCCCTAGCCTTCAGGCTAGGGCACCCCTAGGATTTAGGCTAGGGCTCCCCTAGGCTAAGGCCAGGGCTCCCCTAGCCTTCAGGCTAGGGCACCCCTAGGCTTTAGGCTAGGGCTCCCCTAGGCTAAGGCCAGGGCTCCCCTAGCCTTCAGGCTAGGGCACCCCTAGGCTTTAGGCTAGGGCTCCCCTAGGCTAAGGCCAGGGCTCCCCTAGCCTTCAGGCTAGGGCACCCCTAGGCTTTAGGCTAGGGCTCCCCTAGGCTAAGGCCAGGGCTCCCCTAGCCTTCAGGCTAGGGCACCCCTAGGCTTTAGGCTAGGGCTCCCCTAGGCTAAGGCCAGGGCTCCCCTAGCCTTCAGGCTAGGGCACCCCTAGGCTTTAGGCTAGGGATCCCCTAGGCTAAGGCCAGGGCGCCCCTAGCCTTCAGGCTAGGGCACCCGTAGGCTTTAGGCTAGGGCTCCCCTAGGCTAAGGCTAGGGCTACCCTAGCCTTTAGGCTCCCCTAGGCTAAAGCGAGGGCTCCCCTAGCCTTCAGGCTAGGGCACCCCTAGGCTTTAGGCTCCCCTAGGCTAAGGCTAGGGCTCCGCTAGCCTTCAGGCTAGGGCACCCCTAGGCTTTAGGCTAGGGCTCCCCTAGGCTAAGGCTAGGGCTCCCCTAGCCTTCAGGCTAGGGCACCCCTAGGCTTTAGGCTCCCCTAGGCTAAGGCTAGGGCTACCCTAGGCTAAGGCTAGGGCTCCCCTAGCCTTCAGGCTAGGGCACCCCTAGGCTTTAGGCTAGGGCTCCCCTAGGCTAAGGCTAGGGCACCCCTAGGCTTTAGGCCAGGGCTCCCCTAGGCTAAGGCTAGGACTCCCCTAGCCTTCAGGCTAGGGCACCCCTAGGCTTTAGGCTAGGGCTCCCCTAGGCTAAGGCTAGGGCTCCCCTAGCCTTCAGGCTAGGGCACCCCTAGGCTTTAGGTTAGGGCTCCCCTAGGCTAAGTCTAGGGCTCCCCTAGCCTTCAGGCTCGGGCACCCCTAGGCTTTAGGCTAGGGCTCCCCTAGGCTAAGGCTAGGGCTCCCCTAGCCTTCAGGCTAGGGCACCCCTAGGCTTTAGGCTCCCCTAGGCTAAGGCTAGGGCTCCCCTAGCCTTCAGGCTAGGGCATCCCTAGGCTTTAGGCTCCCCTAGGCTAAGGCTAGGGCTCCCCTAGCCTTCAGGCTAGGGCACCCCTAGGCTTTAGGCTCCCCTACGCTAAGGCTAGGGCTACCCTAGGCTAAGGCTAGGGCTCCCCTAGCCTTCAGGCTAGGGCACCCCTAGGCTTTAGGCTCCCCTAGGCTAAGGCTAGGGCTCCCCTAGCCTTCAGGCTAGGGCACCCCTAGGCTTTAGGCTCCCCTAGGCTAAGGCTAGGGCTCCCCTAGCCTTCAGGCTAGGGCACCCCTAGGCTTTAGGCTCCCCTAGGCTAAGGCTAGGGCTACCCTAGGCTGAGGCTAGGGCTCCCCTAGCCTTCAGGCTAGGGCACCCCTAGGCTTTAGGCTCCCCTAGGCTAAGGCTAGGGCTCCCCTAGCCTTTAGGCTAGGGCACCCCTAGGCTTTAGGCTCCCCTAGGCTAAGGCTAGGGCTCCCCTAGCCTTCAGGCTAGGGCACCCCTAGGCTTTAGGCTAGGGCTCCCCTAGGCTAAGGCTAGGGCTCCCCTAGCCTTCAGGCTAGGGCACCCCTAGGCTTTAGGCTCCCCTAGGCTAAGGCTAGGGCTCCCCTAGCCTTCAGGCTAGGGCACCCCTAGGCTTTAGGCTAGGGCTCCCCTAGGCTAAGGCCAGGGCTCCCCTAGCCTTCAGGCTAGGGCACCCCTAGGCTTTAGGCTAGGGCTCCCCTAGGCTAAGGCCAGGGCTCCCCTAGCCTTCAGGCTAGGGCACCCCTAGGCTTTAGGCTAGGGCTCCCCTAGGCTAAGGCCAGGGCTCCCCTAGCCTTCAGGCTAGGGCACCCCTAGGCTTTAGGCTAGGGCTCCCCTAGGCTAAGGCCAGGGCTCCCCTAACCTTCAGGCTAGGGCACCCCTAGGCTTTAGGCTAGGGCTCCCCTAGGCTAAGGCCAGGGCTCCCCTAGCCTTCAGGCTAGGGCACCCCTAGGCTTTAGGCTAGGGCTCCCCTAGGCTAAGGCCAGGGCTCCCCTAGCCTTCAGGCTAGGGCACCCCTAGGCTTTAGGCAAGGGCTCCCCTAGGCTAAGGCCAGGGCTCCCCTAGCCTTCAGGCTAGGGCACCCCTAGGCTTTAGGCAAGGGCTCCCCTAGGCTAAGGCCAGGGCTCCCCTAGCCTTCAGGCTAGGGCACCCCTAGGCTTTAGGCTAGGGCTCCCCTAGGCTAAGGCCAGGGCTCCCCTAGCCTTCAGGCTAGGGCACCCCTAGGCTTTAGGCTAGGGCTCCCCTAGGCTAAGGCCAGGGCTCCCCTAGCCTTCAGGCTAGGGCACCCCTAGGCTTTAGGCTAGGGCTCCCCTAGGCTAAGGCTAGGGCTCCCCTAGCCTTCAGGCTAGGGCACCCCTAGGCTTTAGGCTAGGGCTCCCCTAGGCTAAGGCTAGGGCTCCCCTAGCCTTCAGGCTAGGGCACCCCTAGGCTTTAGGCTAGGGCTCCCCTAGGCTAAGGCTAGGGCACCCCTAGGCTTTAGGCTAGGGCTCCCCTAGGCTAAGGCTAGGGCTCCCCTAGCCTTCAGGCTAGGGCACCCCTAGGCTTTAGGCTAGGGCTCCCCTAGGCTAAGGCTAGGGCTCCCCTAGCCTTCAGGCTAGGGCACCCCTAGGCTTTAGGCTAGGGCTCCCCTAGGCTAAGGCTAGGGCTCCCCTAGCCTTCAGGCTCGGGCACCCCTAGGCTTTAGGCTAGGGCTCCCATAGGCTAAGGCTAGGGCTCCCCTAGCCTTCAGGCTCGGGCACCCCTAGGCTTTAGGCTAGGGCTCCCCTAGGCTAAGGCTAGGGCTCCCCTAGCCTTCAGGCTAGGGCACCCCTAGGCTTTAGGCTCCCCTAGGCTAAGGCTAGGGCTCCCCTAGCCTTCAGGCTAGGGCATCCCTAGGCTTTAGGCTCCCCTAGGCTAAGGCTAGGGCTCCCCTAGCCTTCAGGCTAGGGCACCCCTAGGCTTTAGGCTCCCCTAGGCTAAGGCTAGGGCTACCCTAGGCTAAGGCTAGGGCTCCCCTAGCCTTCAGGCTAGGGCACCCCTAGGCTTTAGGCTCCCCTAGGCTAAGGCTAGGGCTCCCCTAGCCTTCAGGCTAGGGCACCCCTAGGCTTTAGGCTCCCCTAGGCTAAGGCTAGGGCTCCCCTAGCCTTCAGGCTAGGGCACCCCTAGGCTTTAGGCTCCCCTAGGCTAATGCTAGGGCTCCCCTAGCCTTCAGGCTAGGGCACCCCTAGGCTTTAGGCTAGGGCTCCCCTAGGCTAAGGCTAGGGCTCCCCTAGCCTTCAGGCTAGGGCACCCCTAGGCTTTAGGCTCCCAAAGGCTAAGGCTAGGGCTACCCTAGGCTAAGGCTAGGGCTCCCCTAGCCTTCAGGCTAGGGCAACCCTAGGCTTTAGGCTCCCCTAGGCTAAGGCTAGGGCTCCCCTAGCCTTCAGGCTAGGGCACCCCTAGGCTTTAGGCAAGGGCTCCCCTAGGCTAAGGCTAGGGCTCCCCTAGCCTTCAGGCTAGGGCACCCCTAGGCTTTAGGCTAGGGCTCCCCTAGGCTAAGGCTAGGGCTCCCCTAGCCTTCAGGCTAGGGCACCCCTAGGCTTTAGGCTAGGGCTCCCCTAGGCTAAGGCTAGGGCACCCCTAGGCTTTAGGCTAGGGCTCCCCTAGGCTAAGACTAGGGCTCCCCTAGCCTTCAGGCTAGGGCACCCCTAGGCTTTAGGCTAGGGCTCCCCTAGGCTAAGGCTAGGGCTCCCCTAGCCTTCAGGCTAGGGCACCCCTAGGCTTTAGGCTAGGGCTCCCCTAGGCTAAGGCTAGGGCTCCCCTAGCCTTCAGGCTAGGGCACCCCTAGGCTTTAGGCTAGGGCTCCCCTAGGCTAAGGCTAGGGCTCCCCTAGCCTTCAGGCTAGGGCACCCCTAGGCTTTAGGCTAGGGCTCCCCTAGGCTAAGGCTAGGGCTCCCCTAGCCTTCAGGCTAGGGCACCCCTAGGCTTTAGGCTAGGGCTCCCCTAGGCTAAGGCTAGGGCTCCCCTAGCCTTCAGGCTAGGGCACCCCTAGGCTTTAGGCTAGGGCTCCCCTAGGCTAAGGCTAGGGCACCCCTTGGCTTTAGGCTAGGGCTCCCATAGGCTAAGGCTAGGGCTCCCCTAGCCTTCAGGCTAGGGCACCCCTAGGCTTTAGGCTAGGGCTCCCCTAGGCTAAGGCTAGGGCTCCCCTAGCCTTCAGGCTAGGGCACCCCTAGGCTTTAGGCTAGGGCTCCCCTAGGCTAAGGCTAGGGCTCCCCTAGCCTTCAGGCTAGGGCACCCCTAGGCTTTAGGCTAGGGCTCCCCTAGGCTAAGGCTAGGGCTCCCCTAGCCTTCAGGCTTGGGCACCCCTAGGCTTTAGGCTAGGGCTCCCCTAGGCTAAGGCTAGGGCTCCCCTAGCCTTCAGGCTAGGGCACCCCTAGGCTTTAGGCTCCCCTAGGCTAAGGCTAGGGCTCCCCTAGCCTTCAGGCTAGGGCACCCCTAGGCTTTAGGCTCCCCTAGGCTAAGGCTAGGGCTACCCTAGGCTAAGGCTAGGGCTCCCCTAGCCTTCAGGCTAGGGCACCCCTAGGCTTTAGGCTCCCCTAGGCTAAGGCTAGGGCTCCCCTAGCCTTCAGGCTAGGGCACCCCTACGCTTTAGGCTCCCCTAGGCTAAGGCTAGGGCTCCCCTAGCCTTCAGGCTAGGGCACCCCTAGGCTTTAGGCTCCCCTAGGCTAAGGCTAGGGCTACCCTAGGCTGAGGCTAGGGCTACCCTAGCCTTCAGGCTAGGGCACCCTTAGGCTTTAGGCTCCCCTAGGCTAAGGCTAGGGCTCCCCTAGCCTTCAGGCTAGGGCACCCCTAGGCTTTAGGCTCCCCTAGGCTAAGGCTAGGGCTCCCCTAGCCTTCAGGCTAGGGCACCCCTAGGCTTTAGGCTAGGGCTCCCCTAGGCTAAGGCTAGGGCTCCCCCAGCCTACAGGCTAGGGCACCCCTAGGCTTTAGGCTCCCCTAGGCTAAGGCTAGGGCTCCCCTAGCCTTCAGGCTAGGGCACCCCAAGCTTTAGGCTCCCCTAGGCTAAGGCTAGGGCTCCCCTAGCCTTCATGCTAGGGCACCCCTAGGCTTTAGGCTAGGGCTCACCCAGGCTAAGGCTAGGGCTCCCCTAGCCTTCAGGCTAGGGCACCCCTAGGCTTTAGGCTCCCCTAGGCTAAGGCTAGGGCACCCCTAGGCTTTAGGCTCCCCTAGGCTAAGGCTAGGGCTCCCCTAGCCTTCAGGCTAGGGCACCCCTAGGCTTTAGGCTAGGGCTCCCCTAGGCTAAGGCCAGGGCTCCCCTAGCCTTCAGGCTAGGGCACCCCTAGGCTTTAGGCTAGGGCTCCCCTAGGCTAAGGCCAGGGCTCCCCTAGCCTTCAGGCTAGGGCACCCCTAGGCTTTAGGCTAGGGCTCCCCTAGGCTAAGGCCAGGGCTCCCCTAGCCTTCAGGCTAGGGCACCCCTAGGCTTTAGGCTAGGGCTCCCCTAGGCTAAGGCCAGGGCTCCCCTAGCCTTCAGGCTAGGGCACCCCTAGGCTTTAGGCTAGGGCTCCCCTAGGCTAAGGCCAGGGCTCCCCTAGCCTTCAGGCTAGGGCACCCCTAGGCTTTAGGCTAGGGCTCCCCTAGGCTAAGGCCAGGGCTCCCCTAGCCTTCAGGCTAGGACACCCCTAGGCTTTAGGCTAGGGCTCCCCTAGGCTAAGGCCAGGGCTCCCCTAGCCTTCAGGCTAGGGCACCCCTAGGTTTTAGGCTAGGGCGCCCCTAGGCTAAGGCCAGGGCTCCCCTAGCCTTCAGGCTAGGGCACCCCTAGGCTTTAGGCTCCCCTAGGCTAAGGCCAGGGCTCCCCTAGCCTTCAGGCTAGGGCACCCCTAGGCTTTAGGCTCCCCTAGGCTAAGGCCAGGGTTCCCCTAGCCTTCAGGCTAGGGCACCCCTAGGCTTTAGGCTCCCCTAGGCTAAGGCCAGGGCTCCCCTAGCCTTCAGGCTAGGGCACCCCTAGGCTTTAGGCTCCCCTAGGCTAAGGCCAGGGCTCCCCTAGCCTTCAGGCTAGGGCACGCCTAGGCTTTAGGCTCCCCTAGGCTAAGGCCAGGGCTCCCCTAGCCTTCAGGCTAGGGCACCCCTAGGCTTTAGACTAGGGCTCCCCTAGGCTAAGGCCAGGGCTCCCGTAGCCTTCAGGCTAGGGCACCCCTAGGCTTTAGGCTAGGGCTCCCCTAGGCTAAGGCCAGGGCTCCCCTAGCCTTCAGGCTAGGGCACCCCTAGGCTTTAGGCAAGGGCTCCCCTAAGCTAAGGCCAGGGCTCCCCTAGCCTTCAGGCTAGGGCACCCCTAGGCTTTAGGCTAGGGCTCCCCTAGGCTAAGGCCAGGGCTCCCCTAGCCTTCAGGCTAGGGCACCCCTAGGCTTTAGGCTAGGGCTCCCCTAGGCTAAGGCCAGGGCTCCCCTAGCCTTCAGGCTAGGGCACCCCTAGGCTTTAGGCTAGGGCTCCCCTAGGCTAAGGCCAGGGCTCCCCTAGCCTTCAGGCTAGGGCACCCCTAGGCTTTAGGCTAGGGCTCCCCTAGGCTAAGGCCAGGGCTCCCCTAGCCTTCAGGCTAGGGCACCCCTAGGCTTTAGGCTAGGGATCCCCTAGGCTAAGGCCAGGGCGCCCCTAGCCTTCAGGCTAGGGCACCCGTAGGCTTTAGGCTAGGGCTCCCCTAGGCTAAGGCTAGGGCTACCCTAGCCTTTAGGCTCCCCTAGGCTAAAGCGAGGGCTACCCTAGCCTTCAGGCTAGGGCACCCCTAGGCTTTAGGCTCCCCTAGGCTAAGGCTAGGGCTCCGCTAGCCTTCAGGCTAGGGCACCCCTAGGCTTTAGGCTAGGGCTCCCCTAGGCTAAGGCTAGGGCTCCCCTAGCCTTCAGGCTAGGGCACCCCTAGGCTTTAGGCTCCCCTAGGCTAAGGCTAGGGCTACCCTAGGCTAAGGCTAGGGCTCCCCTAGCCTTCAGGCTAGGGCACCCCTAGGCTTTAGGCTAGGGCTCCCCTAGGCTAAGGCTAGGGCACCCCTAGGCTTTAGGCCAGGGCTCCCCTAGGCTAAGGCTAGGGCTCCCCTAGCCTTCAGGCTAGGGCACACCTAGGCTTTAGGCTAGGGCTCCCCTAGGCTAAGGCTAGGGCTCCCCTAGCCTTCAGGCTAGGGCACCCCTAGGCTTTAGGCTAGGGCTCCCCTAGGCTAAGGCTAGGGCTCCCCTAGCCTTCAGGCTCGGGCACCCCTAGGCTTTAGGCTAGGGCTCCCCTAGGCTAAGGCTAGGGCTCCCCTAGCCTTCAGGCTAGGGCACCCCTAGGCTTTAGGCTCCCCTAGGCTAAGGCTAGGGCTCCCCTAGCCTTCAGGCTAGGGCATCCCTAGGCTTTAGGCTCCCCTAGGCTAAGGCTAGGGCTCCCCTAGCCTTCAGGCTAGGGCACCCCTAGGCTTTAGGCTCCCCTACGCTAAGGCTAGGGCTACCCTAGGCTAAGGCTAGGGCTCCCCTAGCCTTCAGGCTAGGGCACCCCTAGGCTTTAGGCTCCCCTAGGCTAAGGCTAGGGCTCCCCTAGCCTTCAGGCTAGGGCACCCCTAGGCTTTAGGCTCCCCTAGGCTAAGGCTAGGGCTCCCCTAGCCTTCAGGCTAGGGCACCCCTAGGCTTTAGGCTCCCCTAGGCTAAGGCTAGGGCTACCCTAGGCTGAGGCTAGGGCTCCCCTAGCCTTCAGGCTAGGGCACCCCTAGGCTTTAGGCTCCCCTAGGCTAAGGCTAGGGCTCCCCTAGCCTTTAGGCTAGGGCACCCCTAGGCTTTAGGCTCCCCTAGGCTAAGGCTAGGGCTCCCCTAGCCTTCAGGCTTGGGCACCCCTAGGCTTTAGGCTAGGGCTCCCCTAGGCTAAGGCTAGGGCTCCCCTAGCCTTCAGGCTAGGGCACCCCTAGGCTTTAGGCTCCCCTAGGCTAAGGCTAGGGCTCACTTAGCCTTCAGGCTAGGGCACCCCTAGGCTTTAGGCTAGGGCTCCCCTAGGCTAAGGCCAGGGCTCACCTAGCCTTCAGGCTAGGGCACCCCTAGGCTTTAGGCTAGGGCTCCCCTAGGCTAAGGCCAGGGCTCCCCTAGCCTTCAGGCTAGGGCACCCCTAGGCTTTAGGCTAGGGCTCCCCTAGGCTAAGGCCAGGGCTCCCCTAGCCTTCAGGCTAGGGCACCCCTAGGCTTTAGGCTAGGGCTCCCCTAGGCTAAGGCCAGGGCTCCCCTAGCCTTCAGGCTAGGGCACCCCTAGGCTTTAGGCTAGGGCTCCCCTAGGCTAAGGCCAGGGCTCCCCTAGCCTTCAGGCTAGGGCACCCCTAGGCTTTAGGCAAGGGCTCCCCTAGGCTAAGGCAAGGGCTCCCCTAGCCTTCAGGCTAGGGCACCCCTAGGCTTTAGGCAAGGGCTCCCCTAGGCTAAGGCCAGGGCTCCCCTAGCCTTCAGGCTAGGGCACCCCTAGGCTTTAGGCTAGGGCTCCCCTAGGCTAAGGCCAGGGCTCCCCTAGCCTTCAGGCTAGGGCACCACTAGGCTTTAGGCTAGGGCTCCCCTAGGCTAAGGCCAGGGCTCCCCTAGCCTTCAGGCTAGGGCACCCCTAGGCTTTAGGCTAGGGCTCCCCTAGGCTAAGGCCAGGGCTCCCCTAGCCTTCAGGCTAGGGCACCCCTAGGCTTTAGGCTAGGGCTCCCCTAGGCTAAGGCCAGGGCTCCCCTAGCCTTCAGGCTAGGGCACCCCTAGGCTTTAGGCTAGGGCTCCCCTAGGCTAAGGCCAGGGCTCCCCTAGCCTTCAGGCTAGGGCACCCCTAGGCTTTAGGCTAGGGATCCCCTAGGCTAAGGCCAGGGCTCCCCTAGCCTTCAGCCTAGGGCACCCCTAGGCTTTAGGCTAGGGCTCCCCTAGGCTAAGGCCAGGGCTCCCCTAGCCTTCAGGCTAGGGCACCCCTAGGCTTTAGGCTCCCCTAGGCTAAAGCGAGGGCTCCCCTAGCCTTCAGGCTAGGGCACCCCTAGGCTTTAGGCTCCCCTAGGCTAAGGCTAGGGCTCCCCTAGCCTTCAGGCTAGGGCACCCCTAGGCTTTAGGCTAGGGCTCCCCTAGGCTAAGGCTAGGGCTCCCCTAGCCTTCAGGCTAGGGCAACCCTAGGATTTAGGCTCCCCTAGGCTAAGGCTAGGGCTCCCCTAGCTTTCAGGCTAGGGCACCCCTAGGCTTTAGGCAAGGGCTCCCCTAGGCTAAGGCTAGGGCTCCCCTAGCCTTCAGGCTAGGGCACCCCTAGGCTTTAGGCTAGGGCTCCCCTAGGCTAAGGCTAGGGCTCCCCTAGCCTTCAGGCTAGGGCACCCCTAGGCTTTAGGCTAGGGCTCCCCTAGGCTAAGGCTAGGGCACCCCTAGGCTTTAGGCTAGGGCTCCCCTAGGCTAAGGCTAGGGCTCCCCTAGCCTTCAGGCTAGGGCACCCCTAGGCTTTAGGCTAGGGCTCCCCTAGGCTAAGGCTAGGGCTCCCCTAGCCTTCAGGCTAGGGCACCCCTAGGCTTTAGGCTAGGGCTCCCCTAGGCTAAGGCTAGGGCTCCCCTAGCCTTCAGGCTCGGGCACCCCTAGGCTTTAGGCTAGGGCTCCCCTAGGCTAAGGCTAGGGCTCCCCTAGCCTTCAGGCTCGGACACCCCTAGGCTTTAGGCTAGGGCTCCCCTAGGCTAAGGCTAGGGCTCCCCTAGCCTTCAGGCTAGGGCACCCCTAGGCTTTAGGCTCCCCTAGGCTAAGGCTAGGGCTCCCCTAGCCTTCAGGCTAGGGCATCCCTAGGCTTTAGGCTCCCCTAGGCTAAGGCTAGGGCTCCCCTAGCCTGCAGGCTAGGGCACCCCTAGGCTTTAGGCTCCCCTAGGCTAAGGCTAGGGCTACCCTAGGCTAAGGCTAGGGCTCCCCTAGCCTTCAGGCTAGGGCACCCCTAGGCTTTAGGCTCCCCTAGGCTAAGGCTAGGGCTCCCCTAGCCTTCAGGCTAGGGCACCCCTAGGCTTTAGGCTCCCCTAGGCTAAGGCTAGGGCTCCCCTAGCCTTCAGGCTAGGGCTCCCCTAGGCTTTAGGCTCCCCTAGGCTAAGGCTAGGGCTACCCTAGGCTGAGGCTAGGGCTCCCCTAGCCTTCAGGCTAGGGCACCCCTAGGCTTTAGGCTCCCCTAGGCTAAGGCTAGGGCTCCCCTAGCCTTCAGGCTAGGGCACCCCTAGGCTTTAGGCTCCCCTAGGCTAAGGCTAGGGCTCCCCTAGCCTTCAGGCTAGGGCACCCCTAGGCTTTAGGCTAGGGCTCCCCTAGGCTTTAGGCTAGGGCTCCCCTAGCCTTCAGGCTGGGGCACCCCTAGGCTTTAGGCTCCCCTAGGCTGAGGCCAGGGCTCCCCGAGCCCTCAGGCGGTGGCACCCCTCGGCTTTAGGCTAGGGCTCCCCTAGGCTGAGGACAGGGCTCCCCGAGCCCTCAGGCGGGGGCAGCCCTGGGCTTTAGGCTAGGGCTCCCCTAGGCTGAGGCCAGGGCTCCCCGAGCCCTCAGGCGGGGGCAGCCCTGGGCTTTAGGCTAGGGCTCCCCTAGGCTGAAGCCAGGGCTCCCCGAGCCCTCAGGCTGGGGCAGCCCTGGGCTTTAGGTTAGGGCTCCCCTAGGCTGAGGCCAGGGTTCTCCGAGCCCTCAGGCGGGGGCAGCCCTGGGCTTTAGGCTAGGGCTCCCCTAGGCTGAGGCCAGGGCTCCCCGAGCCCTCAGGCGGGGGCACCCCTGGGCTTTAGGCTAGGGCTCACCTAGGCTGAGGCTAGGGCTCCCCGAGCCTTCAGGCTAGGGCTCCCCTAGGCTGAGGCCAGGGCTCCCTGAGCCCTCAGGCGGGGGCAGCCCTGGGCTTTAGGCTAGGGCTCCCCTTGGCTGAGGCCAGGGCTCCCCGAGCCCTCAGGCGGGGGCAGCCCTGGGCTTTAGGCTAGGGCTCCCCTAGGCTGAGGCCAGGGCTCCCCGAGCCCTCAGGCGGGGGCAGCCCTGGGCTTTAGGCTAGGGCTCCCCTAGGCTGAGGCCAGGGCTCCCCGAGCCCTCAGGCGGGGGCAGCCCTGGGCTTTAGGCTAGGGCTCCCCTAGGCTGAGGCCTGGGCTCCCCGAGCCCTCAGGCGGGGGCAGCCCTGGGCTTTAGGCTAGGGCTCCCCTAGGCTGAGGCCAGGGCTCCCCGAGCCCTCAGGCGGGGGCACCCCTGGGCTTTAGGCTCGGGCTCCCCTAGGCTGAGGCCAGGGCTCCCCCAGCCTTCAGGCTAGGGCACCCCTAGGCTTTAGGCTAGGGCTCCCCTAGGCTAAGGCCAGGGCTCCCCTAGCCTTCAGGCTAGGGCACCCCTAGGCTTTAGGCTAGGGCTCCCCTAGGCTAAGGCCAGGGCTCCCCTAGCCTTCAGGCTAGGGCACCCCTAGGCTTTAGGCTAGGGCTCCCCTAGGCTAAGGCCAGGGCTCCCCTAGCCTTCAGGCTAGGGCACCCCTAGGCTTTAGGCTAGGGATCCCCTAGGCTAAGGCCAGGGCTCCCCTAGCCTTCAGGCTAGGGCACCCCTAGGCTTTAGGCTAGGGCTCCCCTAGGCTAAGGCCAGGGCTCCCCTAGCCTTCAGGCTAGGGCACCCCTAGGCTTTAGGCTCCCCTAGGCTAAAGCGAGGGCTCCCCTAGCCTTCAGGCTAGGGCACCCCTAGGCTTTAGGCTCCCCTAGGCTAAGGCTAGGGCTCCCCTAGCCTTCAGGCTAGGGCACCCCTAGGCTTTAGGCTAGGGCTCCCCTAGGCTAAGGCTAGGGCTCCCCTAGCCTTCAGGCTAGGGCAACCCTAGGCTTTAGGCTCCCCTAGGCTAAGGCTAGGGCTCCCCTAGCTTTCAGGCTAGGGCACCCCTAGGCTTTAGGCAAGGGCTCCCCTAGGCTAAGGCTAGGGCTCCCCTAGCCTTCAGGCTAGGGCACCCCTAGGCTTTAGGCTAGGGCTCCCCTAGGCTAAGGCTAGGGCTCCCCTAGCCTTCAGGCTAGGGCACCCCTAGGCTTTAGGCTAGGGCTCCCCTAGGCTAAGGCTAGGGCTCCCCTAGCCTTCAGGCTAGGGCACCCCTAGGCTTTAGGCTAGGGCTCCCCTAGGCTAAGGCTAGGGCTCCCCTAGACTTCAGGCTAGGGCACCCCTAGGCTTTAGGCTAGGGCTCCCCTAGGCTAAGGCTAGGGCTCCCCTAGACTTCAGGCTCGGGCACCCCTAGGCTTTAGGCTAGGGCTCCCCTAGGCTAAGGCTAGGGCTCCCCTAGCCTTCAGGCTCGGGCACCCCTAGGCTTTAGGCTAGGGCTCCCCTAGGCTAAGGCTAGGGCTCCCCTAGCCTTCAGGCTAGGGCACCCCTAGGCTTTAGGCTCCCCTAGGCTAAGGCTAGGGCTCCCCTAGCCTTCAAGCTAGGGCATCCCTAGGCTTTAGGCTCCCCTAGGCTAAGGCTAGGGCTCCCCTAGCCTTCAGGCTAGGGCACCCCTAGGCTTTAGGCTCCCCTAGGCTAAGGCTAGGGCTACCCTAGGCTAAGGCTAGGGCTCCCCTAGCCTTCAGGCTAGGGCACCCCTAGGCTTTAGGCTCCCCTAGGCTAAGGCTAGGGCTCCCCTAGCCTTCAGGCTAGGGCACCCCTAGGCTTTAGGCTCCCCTAGGCTAAGGCTAGGGCTCCCCTAGCCTTCAGGCTAGGGCTCCCCTAGGCTTTAGGCTCCCCTAGGCTAAGGCTAGGGCTACCCTAGGCTGAGGTTAGGGCTCCCCTAGCCTTCAGGCTAGGGCACCCCTAGGCTTTAGGCTCCCCTAGGCTAAGGCTAGGGCTCCCCTAGCCTTCAGGCTAGGGCACCCCTAGGCTTTAGGCTCCCCTAGGCTAAGGCTAGGGCTCCCCTAGCCTTCAGGCTAGGGCACCCCTAGGCTTTAGGCTAGGGCTCCCCTAGGCTTTAGGCTAGGGCTCCCCTAGCCTTCAGGCTGGGGCACCCCTAGGCTTTAGGCTCCCCTAGGCTGAGGCCAGGGCTCCCCGAGCCCTCAGGCTGGGGCAGCCCTGGGCTTTAGGCTAGGGCTCCCCTAGGCTGAGGCCAGGGCTCTCCGAGCCCTCAGGCGGGGGCAGCCCTGGGCTTTAGGCTAGGGCTCCCCTAGGCTGAGTCCAGGGCTCCCCGAGCCCTCAGGCGGGGGCACCCCTGGGCTTTAGGCTAGGGCTCACCTAGGCTGAGGCTAGGGCTCCCCGAGCCTTCAGGCTAGGGCTCCCCTAGGCTGAGGCCAGGGCTCCCTGAGCCCTCAGGCGGGGGCAGCCCTGGGCTTTAGGCTAGGGCTCCCCTTGGCTGAGGCCAGGGCTCCCCGAGCCCTCAGGCGGGGGCAGCCCTGGGCTTTAGGCTAGGGCTCCCCTAGGCTGAGGCCAGGGCTCCCCGAGCCCTCAGGCGGGGGCAGCCCTGGGCTTTAGGCTAGGGCTCCCCTAGGCTGAGGCCAGGGCTCCCCGAGCCCTCAGGCGGGGGCAGCCCTGGGCTTTAGGCTAGGGCTCCCCTAGGCTGAGGCCAGGGCTCCCCGAGCCCTCAGGCGGGGGCAGCCCTGGGCTTTAGGCTAGGGCTCCCCTAGGCTGAGGCCAGGGCTCCCCGAGCCCTCAGGCGGGGGCACCCCTGGGCTTTAGGCTCGGGCTCCCCTAGGCTGAGGCCAGGGCTCCCCGAGCCCTCAGGCGGGGGCAGCCCTGGGCTTTAGGCTAGGGCTCCCCTAGGCTGAGGCCAGGGCTCCTGAGCCCTCAGGCGGGGGCAGCCCTGGGCTTTAGGCTAGGGCTCCCCTAGGCTGAGGCCAGGGCTCCCCGAGCCCTCAGGCGGGGGCAGCCCTGGGCTTTAGGCTAGGGCTCCCCTAGGCTGAGGCCAGGGCTCCCCGAGCCCTCAGGCGGGGGCAGCCCTGGGCTTTAGGCTAGGGCTCCCCTAGGCGGAGGCCAGGGCTCCCCGAGCCCTCAGGCGGGGGCAGCCCTGGGCTTTAGGCTAGGGCTCCCCTAGGCTGAGGCCAGGGCTCCCCGAGCCCTCAGGCGGGGGCAGCCCTGGGCTTTAGGCTAGGGCTCCCCTAGGCTGAGGCCAGGGCTCCCCGAGCCCTCAGGCGGGGGCAGCCCTGGGCTTTAGGCTAGGGCTCCCCTAGGCTGAGGCCAGGGCTCCCCGAGCCCTCAGGCGGGGGCAGCCCTGGGCTTTAGGCTAGGGCTCCCCTAGGCTGAGGCCAGGGCTCCCCGAGCCCTCAGGCGGGGGCAGCCCTGGGCTTTAGGCTAGGGCTCCCCTAGGCTGAGGCCAGGGCTCCCCCAGCCCTCAGGCGGGGGCAGCCCTGGGCTTTAGGCTAGGGCTCCCCTAGGCTGAGGCCAGGGCTCCCCAAGCCTTCAGGCTAGGGCACCCCTAGGCTTTAGGCTAGGGCTCCCCTAGGCTAAGGCTAGGGCTCCCCTAGCCTTCAGGCTAGGGCACCCCTAGGCTTTAGGCTCCCCTAGGCTGAGGCTAGGGCTCCCCTAGCCTTCAGGCTAGGGCACCCCTAGGCTTTAGGCTCCCCTAGGCTGAGGCTAGGGCTCCCCTAGCCTTCAGGCTAGGGCACCCCTAGGCTTTAGGCTCCCCTAGGCTGAGGCTAGGGCTCCCCGAGCCTTCAGGCTAGGGCACCCTTAGGCTTTAGGCTAGGGCTCCCCTAGGCTGAGGCTAGGGCTCCCCTAGCCTTCAGGCTAGGGCACCCCTAGGCTTTAGGCTAGGGCTCCCCTAGGCTGAGGCTAGGGCTCCCCTAGCCTTCAGGCTAGGGCACCCCTAGGCTTTAGGCTAGGGCTCCCCTAGGCTGAGGCTAGGGCTCCCCTAGCCTTCAGGCTAGGGCACCCCTAGGCTTTAGGCTAGGGCTCCCCTAGGCTGAGGCTAGGGCTCCCCTAGCCTTCAGGCTAGGGCACCCCTAGGCTTTAGGCTAGGGCTCCCCTAGGCTGAGGCTAGGGCTCCCCTAGCCTTCAGGCTAGGGCACCCCTAGGCTTTAGGCTAGGGCTCCCCTAGGCTGAGGCTAGGGCTCCCCTAGCCTTCAGGCTAGGGCACCCCTAGGC